>NC_143559.1:110907500-111150000 GCF_054136105.1 Typopeltis vanoorti | reverse complement strand
ACATCTCTATTTATAATATATATGTACAGCTTTAATGTATATGGTGGTGATTAATACAAGAAAAAATATCCATTGAGTGTTCTCTAATAATTGTAATGCATTTATTTTATGATTATATATATATATATAATCATAAAATATATATATGCGATATCACGCGAATCAGTTCAATAATAATCTTTTGGAGTTTTTCATATCAATACAATCAATACAATGATGAAGGATTTTTTAATTTCACGCATGCTAGTAGACAGTTGTCGAATGTGAGAACTTGACTTAAACTGGAAGACCGACGGTTCATTGTGCTCTTGGATCGGAAAGGACCTGAGTTTGATTCTCGTCCTGGCGAGAGGAATCTTTATATGGACTTTTTCATTTGAGGATGATAGCCGATCTCATACGAAGATTTTAAGTATTGGTGTGAGTGAGTTGTGTGCAGTAGAGTAGAATACCCTCCTTCGATGATTCCTTGGTTGTACGAGGTAATAGTTATTCGAAGGCTTTTCAAAACGTTCGTAGACAACTCGCACCGATCGCTATCCTTTAGATGCCGTATTGTGTGTTAGCACTCAAACTTCTCTATTTTCATTGATTGTTTCATTTAAAGGCATGAACTTGGACTCTGGAGATGTCACGTATTACTATTATTACGTGACACCTCCAGAAAGTCCAAGGACTCATCTTGAGACGGCACGCTATTACTACACCTAACTCACCACTGCCCTACTTAATCCTTCAACTACAACACACTCTAAATTGCGTGTGTTCTCATGGCCGATTTGCCCATCTGCAGAATGAAAAACCTAGTTTTCGAACCGTATCAGTCGGCTAACTTACCTTCAATTGAAATAGCCCGTATAAAGATCCCTCTCGTCACTATGAGAATCGAATTCAGATCTTTTCCAGTTGAAGAGTGAAATATTCTGTTGTTCTAACTTTACTACTGAGATGCATCATCTTGCTGTTAAGGCCCTATTTTAGGTGTTTAAATTAACCATTCGAAAGCGGTTGCAGTGGTTTGCGTAGCTTACTCAAATTCCTTTTGTTTGCATCATTTCGTAATATTCCATTGGTGGTTGCGACAACACACAATTCTGTATCAGTAACTGCGATGATTTTCTATTTGGCCGGAACATTTCAGCCAACTGGTAGTGGTCTGTGTGTGTGTGGTGGAGGGAGGAACCTAATTATTAGTTTAATACTTATTATAAATAAAATAAAAATGCCTTAACATTTTTAGAAGTGTGAAATGTCAGCGCGCGGATATTTTTTTATTATTATTGAAGAATTAAATTATATTATATTAATAGAACGAGAAATGCTAAAAAAATAAGTATTTTTTCAGCAGTATCCTAATTTCAGTATTTCTTCCCAAAACTGAAGTCTCAATCTGCTGCTGATGATAACGCACAGGTGTATCATTGCGTAACATCGACCATTGCATGTTCAAACTTTTTTTTCCCTATTTTCTTCTTCTTCTTCCTTTATATGAAGCACATATCGGGTTTCCGACTCAATAACACCAGTTTTAGGAGCACGGAAAAAGAATCGTTTTAGTGAATGACTACCGTACCACAAAATGCCGTGGTACGGGAGTGCAAGGGGCTTGGTGGATTCGATCGATGCACTCAAGGGGATTTTTTCGAAATCTCTCAAGAAGATTCACTGAAGGTTGTACAGTGCCAAAAATTATGTCACTTCTGCTCTCTCTTGGTTTAAAACTGTCGGCTTCACGCAGAATTAAAGCTGATCGTAGAAGTTTGATAAAGAATACTTTGCATCATCATCTGTACACAAGCAGATCAACGGCAAAATATCTGTTTATCGGCTCCAGACTTACTAAACTTTCTCTTCGCTCTGTGGGATAGGTTCCATCTGTTTCACAAAGATTACAATCTTAGCTCGTCAAGGAACACGTCAACCGGTTCTTTCTTTCTTTTTATCCTCTTACCCACACACGGCATCGATGCTATAGGTCTCGCGATCTTACTGTATATATCTAAGCTTTTTTTTTTTTTAATGTTTGTTTACAGAAATGGACAAAGCGAAGTAATTGATGCCAGGAACAGCGTAGGTTGTTCTGGGAGTAGATTCAAGATTAAAAAGCATTCAAAGAAGTTCAGAATGGGGATTAATTCATTTTCTATGGTGATCAACGGCCGTGAGCCCCTTTTATGGGAAGGTATGGCACCACCTCAAACCCCCCCCCCCTTATTTTTATCCGGGCTCGGGGCTGGCATAGCTGACAATTCAGACCTATGGCTGGAGGGATTGTCTTAAGTATTCCTGACTGTATCCGTGTGTGTGTGTGTGTTCACGGGGCTAGTTTGCCTTGTGGGATGAAAAACCCCAGATAAACTGAGGAAAAAGCCCTACTGTCCATGCCCAAGGCTGGCTAACTTGGCTATGGCTGAGAAAGACCCTTAAGCTCCTCATGTCGTCAATGGGAATCGAACCTAAGACACTCCTTCCCCAGGCATATGGTTGCGAAGCACATAGCCACTAGGCTAACCGTGCAGACAGAATAGGGATATTTAAATATGATAGGTAATAATAAAATAAGTTCAACTATAATTTTTTAATAATTTGCTTTTTCAACAGAGCTTGCATGTAAGTGAATATGGAGGAATGGTTGGGATTGATAGCATCACCGTTCTCCATTTTATATAATATAATATGAGTTCAAATAATCTGTTATGGATGTTAATCAGTATTTAGATAGGAGGCAAATTTCATCGCTTTGTGTGGAACCACAATTCTGTTTATTAGAGGCCTGAAGGAGCTTGAAAAAAATAAGATAGTTGATATATAGTTTCCGGATTATCTAATTCCCTTCATGGTAGTAATGTACATTGAGTAAACAACTCTTACTGCACGGAGTGAACATTTTTATTTAATTTGATTTTTGTTTAAATCACTCCATCTTAATGTGTAATTCTCAATGACCTGTCACGATCTCATAACTTGGCTTCATAGAAACCTAATTAATGCCCTGTGGGCGATTTTTTTAATGTGACTCTCAACCCATGAAACGTTGTAAGTGCAGCAGCCACAGTGTGCAGTGGATGGGTTGGGATTCATTTATTTTCTATTTGTGTGTGCTTCTTATTTTTCTTCATCCAGAAATCCTCCTCTCTAGAGACAAAATATGGAACTTTTACAAGCCATTTCAGGCTCTAATAAGTGAGACAGTGGTCTCACAGCAGTAGTGAAATTCATCTCTTACCTAAAGACAATCACCAGCGTCCACGATAATGGTAGGATTCGGACCCACATCCTGTTGATTGTAGAGTGGATATGATAAGGGCTTAGCCAACCACTCCAGCAGTAATTAATCCTATCTTCATAATCTGTCACAGCTGTCAGTTGTGTGTGTTTTCAGGATTGTGTATACCTCTCCTGAGGGATGATAAACTTGAGTTTTTGAGAGGAATACACTTCCACTCCACATGAGGCTGGCAAACTCACTCTCAATTGAAAACCCCCAGATGACATTTGAACACAGTCTGTCCAACCAAATAGCATTGTCATTACTGACTGAATTGAAGAAACTTTTTATATGTGAAAGATACACATTGCTAATTAATATGCTTTCTTATAAGGTCTGAACTTCATTTATACTATTTCCTGCAAATATAATGGATGTTTAGTCCTCCTGCCTCTAGCCAATTTTAAAGTTTAGTTTATTTGCAAAGCAGACATTTAACATTATTTAAATATTGTTATGGGACTGGCAGAAAACTTGAGTTGCCTGGACTAAAATCCAGACTTTTAGTTGAAAAAACCTCCAGTGAGTCATGGCTTTTGGGTTATATTCAAGTAATGCTTTTTTTTTCATAATATTTATTATTTTATTTAATAACAAAAGTATGTAGCTCAGTTGATTTTGACAGAGCCCTTTGGTTGGAAAGACTTGAATTCATATCCTGTCTGTGATGTGAAGAACCTTTCTTTTTTTTAATGATTAATCCAGTGTTGGATTAATCATTAAGCATCTGCTTAGGGCACCAAGAGAATGGGAGCACCACAGAATTTTCTATTCTGTGGTGCTCCCAGAATAGAAAATTCTGGTTATCATGTCCTTAACTCTATTTTTTGTAATTGTTCTTATCTGCTATGTTCGACTTTAATTTGAACTGTTAAAAAAAAGTTTTCTTTGGTATGGTAAGTGACTAAAGTTGAAAATATTGAAGATGTCAGACATAGACCTAGAGTTCAGATAACATTAGATCTTATTTTGCTTTATAGTCTTTGGGAGGGTGATTAAAAATCATTTTTAATAAATTTTTGTATTTCCATTTTTTCCCTTATAATAAAATTTTTATTAAGAAATGCATAAAACAGTGTTGAAAATTTGCATTTTTTCTATTACTCTAGTTATAAATAAATTATTTATATTGTTTACTGCTATTTAGTGTTAAAAAAAAAGAATTTTTTATTTAATATACAATAGTTGTGGGGTCTGGGCTGGAAGAAGCTGAATTTTAAATCTCTTATTTCACCTTCAGCGCTTATTTAGTCTGAAGGGCCAATGGAAGCACCACTGTCGGGTTGTTTCCCTAAGTTTAGGGAAACAACCCAACTTAGGGCATCAGGTGTACTTAATCCTGCCCTGACCCATAATGGTGCCACCAACATGCTATAGGTTGTTCGAACAACTTCTCATGTATTTTTTTTATGGTTATTGCAAATAACCTTTTGTGAGCTGAGCTTCCACTCACAAAAGGTTATTTGCAAACCTACATTGCATTTTTTACCATGGTGGACTCAGGATTTTTTTTCCCTATTTTTATCAAACATGTATTTTTAATTTAATTTTGTTTTATATAGTCCAGAAACCGTCTGCTCTAGAGGCCAGGTCTCCAATAAGTGGGTCAATTGTATCATACCGGGTGATGAAATTAATCTCCCACCTAAAGACAATCGCAAACATCCATGCCCACAGCAGGATTTCAACCTGTAGCATGTTGGTTGGAGAACAGATATGCTAATCACTCAGCCAACCAGGCTGGCAACAAGTATGGTGGGCTCAACATAAAAAAAAATAATAATAAATAAATAAATAAATAAAACATCAGTTAAATTACCATAAATGGTGTTCGCTCACTTATCTACTTATTTGTAACTTATCACACAATTTTAGATTGCCCAGATATATTTTCTTGTTTCCTTCTCCACATCCTCATACCCTATGAAAAATTTAAAAATATCACACACTCACACACATATTATATGTGTGTGAGTGTGTGATATTTTTTTTTGTTTGTGTGTATGTATAATCTAATAAGAGCCTCTATTGTCTTCTTGTTTAGAGATTACATAGCATTTGTTACTTGGATCTTCTTCTTCCATGTTTACCTCCACTTCTTCATCCATTTACCCAACTATGTGCAGAACCAAATTTTAATCGCATTGTAGAGAGAGAGAGCAAACCACTTCATATTCTGTAGTCCTCATAATTGACTTTAATTACTCTTTTGCTTGTTTAGTATTTCTCTTTCCTCATAATCCCCCCCCCCCCCCATTTCACAGCAGACCATGTATTTTTAACTGTGCAGATGTGAGCTGCACATTCGCACAGTTAAACCAGATATATACTATTAAGATCTTATCACTCTTACACTCAAGCTCCATAGTAGATCCCCTTGCCTGCATTGTTTTCATCCTGACACATGCTATAGAAAGATTGAAGAAACCTCTACTGTTGTGCTTGACATTATCAATGCATTTGATAACATTAGCATAAACTTTCTATATGGACAGTGGAATTATTAATAATTCTCACAAGTATGAAATGATACTGTGCAATACTTAGAAGGGTAACAAATACTATAGGGACTAGAAGTGAATAAATCCAAAATGTATGTGATGCTGTTTAGACTAAGTGTTAATAAGACTGTGAGAATGAATGATATATTTGCCACATGTTTAAAGGGAATTTGCAAAAGTGTTTTTTATGACCTTGTCTTGGTTGTTTAATGTGAGACTTGCAATCAGGATAATCCCAATGATGTTTGGAAGACAAAATAATACAAATTAATAAAATTAGTGCTTGGTCTGCGGTTTTGGTCAAAGTGTTGGAGAGAATAATATGATTGAAATGATAAATATAGGAGTCTGTATGACATTCAGCATGGATTCATAAATAGTAGGTCTTGATTAAGCAGTCTACTTGCATTTTATGAAAAGCAATGAATAGCTGAGATAAGAAGGAGGCCATATAAAGTCATATGGTGGACTAGCTATGGTTGTAGTTGGTGGATGGTGGAGATGAAGAGTTGTAGAGTAGGTGCTCTCCCTCGATGAGTCTTTGGTTCCTTGGAGGTGTCACATAATAATAATAATAATAATAATATTTTTGAAATTTTCAGGAGGTGTTTGTCACCTTTGTGAATGATAAGCTGAAAGGAGTGGGGATGGATAATAGATCAGATAGGTAGGAGATAGGTTGTTTATAAGATACCTAAGATAACCAGCATGTTGTGTGGATAGGCAATGTGCCATAAAAGAAAAGTAACTAGTGGTATTCCACCATTCTCTGTTCTTGGACCGTTAATGTTCAACTTATTTGTTATTGATATTTCATAAAGACCGACAGAGGATTTTCAGCTGTCTGCTGATGATGCAAATTTGGAGAGAGTTACAATGAGTGATGCAGATGTCAAGTACCTTCAGGAAGATTTAAATAGACTTTTAAATTGGAAAAATGAATTAGGATTGCTAGTTTGAATGTAAATAATCAAATAAATGTATATGGCTATGTGCTGTATTGGTGAAACTGTGCTCCAGGAAACAAGATTCGGGATTTATGGATGATGGCCAACAGAAATCTGAAGTTGAAAAATCACAGTTGAGAAGTATGGTGGAAAAATCTGCAAGTGTCTTGCTGCTACATTAAGCAGGACACTGGCAACTAGAGATATTGAGATAGTTGTATCCATATAGAAGGCGTTTATTAGATATACATGGACTGTTGTATATAGATTTAGTTATCACTCGGTTTCCATTGTGATGAGAGAAGCGATAACATTGCAGGAGTTTTTAAGGTATTGTGAATTTGATTTTAGATTTTATATAGATTAATATAGGTCTGTGGAGTGCTCATTGAGAGAATGCTTATGAGGTGCATAAATAGTTGTAAAAGAGGGAATATGATAGCAATATGTATACATTGCTCCAAGTATTCATAGAATAAATGCAAGAAGTCTTTTGGTACTTATCAGGAAGAGACTAAGCATAAAATCATCCCTGGGAATTAAGTTCTAGTAGCTATAAAAATGTGAAGACTATATTTTTTTACTATGAATGGTAAATGAGTTGACTAGGTTGACTTCTAAGTGAATAGCAAATGGATTGTAAGCATTATTGGCTGAGCAGATTCCATTCTCCAGCCAGTAGTAGGCTGTGGATTTGAATCCTCCTGCAAGGCATGTATGTTTAATCACCAGATTTGTTTCATTACTAGATGCGAGATCACTATCCTGTTTACTGGAGGCCTCAAGTGACTTGAAAAAGTTCATGTTTAGAGGTGGGTTTCCAGATTATATAACTACTAACCCACCAGTACCACTAATATACAATAGGTTTACAACATTTTGTGGACAAGACTCACAAAATTGTATAAAAAATTGATAAAATTGATAAAAAGAAACATAAAATTTTCATTAAATGAATGTAATGAAAATTATGAACTCATCATAGGAATCCCATAGTAAATCACACAATACCTACCTGATCTACAGTGATTATATTATTATCCTATGCTGCAAATGCCCATTGTGGGGAATCGTAGTATGGGATAATAATAATAATAATAATAATAATATTATTATTATTATTATTATTATTATTCTACTTATACTTTTCAGCTCTAGTTTAGCATTTTATCATTCTTGATTTATTATTTTATTTTTATGTCTTTTATTTTTCCATTCTAGATTAAAAAAGTTTACACATGGAGCAGAAGAGATTTTGGCATTGACTGGGATATTGTAGCATCTGTTATTAGTAGATGTGAGAATGTGTTATGTTTGCAAAAACTGAAGAAACGTTTTCAACCAAATTCACTACCTCCATATTACAAAATATCTAAATCCTCAGTTCCTCCTATAAATGGAAACTGTGGTAAGGCTTTTACAGTATTCCTATAAGTAAAGATTTTTAGAAAGTAGTAACCTTTGCAAGAAGTTCCAGAGGGTTAAACAACATCATTTAAAAGTTGAAGTTGGTATATATGCTGTATGCCATCTTTTTTTGCTTTCAAATTTCAGGGTTGAATTAATATTGTAAAATCTCTTATAACTACTACAAATTCAGGGAAGAGAAAATCCAACTCTCATTCTTAGGCGGTATGTAAGGAGAGGGGGGGGGGTACATGAAGATCAAGAGTTTTAGATCTAATGACTTTTTCAGAAGATGTGATTGTGAGTGGTGTGCTTCTTGTTCTCTGTTGAGGAAGTATTTGGGAAAAGGCAATGACTGAGTGTATTCCAGAAGCATGCAATCTGGAAGAAAATGGCATTGCAGAGGTAGCAAGATGAGTGGAGATAATCAGTTACATGAAAAGTACAAAGAGTAAGCAAGAAAGGTGACTTAGTTACTTAGTTTACTTAGGTTACTTAGTAAGCATACCACACTTTTGCTAGGATAACAGCAGTTATCAAATGAGCTAAAAGAAATCCTAGGGAGTTTTTTTTTTTTTTTATGGAATGTAGGCGGTAGAAGAAAGAATGATTATGGGAGCATGATGTTGGTCAGTAATAATAATAAGAGAATGATAAAAAACTGAGAAGTATATAGTAGAGGTGTGTTTAATAAGCAGTTTAAGTATTCCAACCTTGTGATTGTAACATAATACAGAACTATAAGCAGTGGGAATGGGGAGGAACCAATGATAATGATGAGTCAGCAGGAAGTATATGAAGAATTGAGTAAGCTTGATTTCAGCAAGGCCATGGGATTTGATGGTGTATCACTATGTGTCTTGAGGAAATGTTCCAGGGAGTTACAAACAGCTTTAATTTACATTTTTAACATGAGTCTTAGATTAGCCCAAGTTGCAAAGGAGTGGAAAGATGCAAAATTGTTCTGCTTCATAAAGGGGGTGATAAGACTAAGGCTTCGAATTATAGGCCAGTCCTTGTCTGGAGATGGGTCAGGATGTTGGAGAAGCTATTGAGGACAAAGATTCGGAATTGGGTTGACAGTGGTAGAATTCTTTTTAATGAACAGCGTGGCTTTGCTAAAGGATGATCGTGATTTAGCAATTTGCTTGCTTGTTATTACAAAGTAATGAATATGTTGGAAAAGGAGGATGCATGTACAGTAGTATATTTAGATTTTACAAAGGCTTTCAATAGATTGCCACATGACAAACTAGTAGTTAAATTGGAACATATGGGGGTTGAATTGTAGATTAGCTGTCTGACAGATATCAGCAGGTTGTGTATGGGGAGTGATATCCCAGAAGATGAAAGTCACTAGTGGTGTCCCCAGGGGTCTGTTTTCATGTTTAGAGGTGGGTTTCCAGATTATAGAACGATTAACCCACCAGTACAACTAATATACAATAAGGTTTATCACATTTCGTGGACAAGACTCACATGATAAAAAGAAACAATAAAACTTTAATTAAATGAATGTGATGAAAATTATGAACTCATCATAGGGTTTAATTTGTTGTTGTTTAATCTGCATGTAAATGACATTGGAAAGGGCTGAAATGGTGATATTAATGTAAATTATTACATAACATCTCCAAGGAGTCAAGACTCATTGAGGGAGGGAACCTATTCGATAACGCTCTGTATCCACCCCAGCGAACTGCCACTACTATCATCGCCTACACCAAAGCCATCTACTGCCCACCACCATAACTAGTATTTTTTGTTTGTAAATTGCACATGTTCTCAATGCAGATTTGTCTGTATGCAGGATGAAAAACTCAAATTTCTGTGGAAAAACACTGCTACCTCCATATGAGATTGTCGAACTCACCTTCATTTGAAGAAACCTATATAAAGATTCCTCTTGTGATGATGAGAATTGAATTTAGGCCTTTTCCAATTGAAGGACGCAATGTACTGCCGTTCTTCCGATTGCACTACAAAGGCGCTTAAAAATTCCGTCGAGCCGGATATACAGTTGTTTGCAGATGATTCAAAGTTAGGGAGAGTGATGAGAAGTAGAGCAGATATAAGTTGCAAGAGGACTTAAATAGACTGTCTGAATGGGTGAGGGTGTGTGGGGATATCAGTTTAATGCTGCGAAGTGTAAGGTTTTAAAATTTGGGAAGCAAAGATGGGATGTAGAGTATCAGATTGGTGAGGATGTTTTAGAAGAGGTGGAGGAGATGAAAGATCTGGGAATAATGGTGCAATAGAGACTTGAAATTTCATGGACATTTTGCTAAAATCGAGAAGACTGCAGCAGATTATGGGGATGATGTGGAGAACACTGATGTGTAGAAGTAAGAATATTTGGATTCCATTGTATAAGACTTTGATCAGGCTGTATATGGATTACTATGTACAGAATTGGTCACCAGGTTTTCAAAAGGATGATGAGCTGTTGAAGAGGGTTCAGACACAATTGACCAAATTGCTTTCTGGTCTCTGTGTGGAATATGAGGAAAAATTGAAAGAATGCAAATTACAGAGCCAGTGGATAGAAGGAAGAGGGGAGACATGATCGAGACATATAATTTGGTCAGGGGTAATTACCAGAGTGACATGGATGAGATTTTTCATAGGATATCTGGAGATGTGAAGAATGAGAGGCCATCCCCTGGAAGCTGTATAAGGTGGGTATGATCATGGTGATGAGGAGTAGATTTTTTGCATTGAGAGTGGTAAGTGATTGGAATGCATTGCCTGAGAATGTGGTGAGTTTCAGGTAAAGTGAATGCATTTAAGTCAAGGTGTAATAAACTCTGCATATGAAAGCAGGACCTCTCACGATGAGTCCCTTTACTGCATGGAGGTATTTTTTTTTATTAAAATTTATGATTACGTATTTAAATTACATGTGATACATACATTGCGTTCATACATACATTTGATTACATATGATTCATACATTACATACATTTGATTACATATGATTAGCGTGGTTGGCCGAGCGGTTAGCGTATCCGTCCTCCAGCCGAAAGGCTGCTGGTTCAAACCCCTTTTTGGGCATGGATGTTTGTGATTGTCTGTGAAAATACTAGTGGTGGTGGGTGGTAGATGGCATTGGTGTAGATGATGGTAGTTGCAGTTTGTTGCAGTTGATGGATTGAGTGGTGGAGACAGAGCTTTAGAGTAGGTACCCTCCATTGATGAGTCTTTGGACTCTCTTGAGAATTCACGTAATAATAATAATAATAATAAAGATACATACATTTGATTACATATGATACACACATTATGTGCATTTGATTCCATATGATTCATACATTACATTACATGCATTTGATTCCATATGATTCATACATTACATTACATGCATTTGATTACATATGAAACATACATTGATTATATTTTTTTTTTAAATTCAATCCTTTTTTATTATTAAAATGATGATGATTATTATTATTATTATTATTATTATTATTACCCCAAGACCTCATTAAGTCAAAGATTCACATGGGAGGTCCTTTTATCACACACATATCATACCGTGTCTTAAACACACTCAAAGTGTGTTTAAGACACGGTATGATATGCCTGAGAGTGCAGACACCACACTCTCAGGCAAAGCATTCCAATCATTCACAACTGTGCATGAAAAAACCTGCCTCTCACTCCCCTACTCACACCCTCTTTATACAGTTTCCAGGGATGACATCTGGTTCTCCCCTGATCTCCCACTATTATCTGTAGAACTTCTCCACCATTGATCCTATAACAACTCCTTACCAACTTGTAGGTCTCTCTCATATCTCCCCTCTTCTTCCTGTCCACTAGACTCTGCAAATTACATCTTCTCAATCTTTCCTCATACTCAACATTCCAGAGGTCAGAAACTACCTCAGTCAGTCGCCTTTGGACCAATTCCAACATCTCTTCATCCTTTTGAAAATCCAGTGACCAAATCTGGGCACAATAATCCATGTGTGGCCTAATCAAAGCCTTATACAACGGAACAAGAATCTCCCTACATCTACACGTCAATGTCCTCTGCATCATTCCCAGAAGCTTATGTGTTGTCTTCACAATTTTGGCGAGGTGTCCCCTAAATTTTAGATCCTTATCCACTATCACCTTCAGATCTCTTATTTCCTCTACCTCCAATAATATATTCTCAACAAGCATAAATTCTGCATCCCATCTTTGTTTTCCAAATTTTAAAACCTTACATTTTGCAACATTGAACTCACATCCCAATTTCAGGTGCCCAATCACTCAATTTATTCAAGTCTTCTTGTAAGGCCACAACATCTTCACTACTCTTTATGGTTCGTCCCAACTTTGCATCATCTGCAAACAACTGAATATCTGAATCCAAATCTTCCGCCAATATCATTAATATACAAGTTAAACAGTAATGGCCCTAAAACAGACCACTGAGGCACTCCAATAAAGACTTTCCTTTTCCTTGATATCGCACCCCCATACACAACTTGTTGATGCTTATCAGATAGCCAGTCTCCAATCCAATGTACTAATCTAATATCCAACCCCATCTACTCTAGTTTGACTGTCAACTTATCATGAGGTACTCTATCAAAAGCCTTTGCGAAATCCAAGTATATTACTGTGTATCCTTCTCCTCTGTCCAAAAAAGCAGTCACTTTATTGTAATAAATAAGTAGATTACTAAAACATGACCTCCCTTTAGTAAATCCATGCTGTCCATCAAAAATAATACCATTGGTGTCAACCCAACTCTGGATCCTAGTTCTCACAAGCTTCTCCAACAATTTAACCACAACACCTGACACACAAATAGGCCTATAGTTTGATGCTTGAGTTCGATCACCTCCTTTATGAAGTGGCACAATCTTGCCCTCCTTCTACTCCTTAGGAACTTGACCAAGTGCAAGACTCGTATTAAAAAAATATGTCAAGGCAGGTGTCAACTTCCTGGCACATTCCTTCTGAATACATGGCGATATATTATCAAGTCCCACAGCCTTATTTACATCTGGTTTACTGAACTCCCCAAACACCTCTTGCTCACTTACAGTCAGTCTCTCCTCCCCATCATCAACAGCTCTCAATCTCTTCATGACGTCACATTCACAAGATTGAAAGATCTTTATGAACTGCTCATTAAGTATCTCCACCACACACATTCTGCAACAGCTCTGTTTATACCATTTTCTCCTATCAATGTCATCCTTCCATAATCATTCTTTCTTTTGCTGGCTACATATCGAAAGAACTCCCTAGGATTCTTTTTTGCTTCATTAGCTAACTGCTGTTCATACCTCTCTTTAGCTACTCTCACCAACCAAGTCACCCTCCTTGCCTGGTCTTTGTAGACCTCATGAAATTGGTTATTTCCACTTCTCTTATGCTGCCTCCGCAATTCCCTCTTTCTCTGTATCGCATGCTTAATCTCTTTATTCATCCATTTCACACCTACCTTATTTAACCTTCTCACCCTTGATACATTTAGACATTGCATCTACTAGATAGTTTTTGAAAATCCCCCAAGCTGCATTGGTCTCTTTTCCAGCTAACGCCTCATTCCACGCTACACCCGCAAGCTGTCTCCTGAACTCTTCATAATCACCCCCCTTGTGGTTCCACATCTACCCTTTTCTCACAGGGGTCCTCGCACTGCTGGCAACCACCCAGGTAATCACCTCATGGTCACTTTGAGCAACTGGTGGATGATTTGACACCTTATTTATAATTACATCCTCTGATGAGATGACCAAATCCAAGACCCTTAATCCTCGTGTGCCCTCTGTTACATACTGTCTGAGGTAGTTATCCCTCAAAACCTCATGAAACTCGTTTTCTTTACTTCCAGTTGCCATCTCATCATTCCGGTGTATATTGCCGTAATTAAAATCGCCCATAATGATCACCCTTTTCTTATTTGCTTGGCTAATTTGACTATATATTTCACTATCACCACCATCCACATTACCTGGTCTGTAACAACATCCCACGAAGTATTTGATTCCTTTCACCTCTATCTCACACCATACTGCCTCAAAACCACTGGCACTATTTCCGTCTTGCATCTCTACTTTGTATGGACATAACTCTTTCTCTGTCATCAATAGCACTCCCCCTCGCTTTTTACCCATTCTATCCTCACGAAACACATCATACCCTTCCATCTCTATTCCTGTCAGGATGTCATCCTCTTCCAACAATGTCTCACTTATTCCAACAATCTTTGGGTAAACAGACGCAATTAGTGCAACCCTTTCATCTGCCTTGTTTCTTATACTTCTAGCATTGGTATTACAAACACAACATCTCATTTCTGGATCTACAGCTAGTTCCACTAATACCACTCACTTGATGTGATCTCTCCATGCTCGACTGGGGCCATTTCCCTTTCTGCTTCTTCATTTCAGAACCCTTTTCAATTCCAACTGTTTCCTCTTGATCTCTGGTCATCCCATTCCTTTCTTGTCTACACATGCTCTTATGTGTAGACAAGAAAGGAACCTCCTCTTGGAGCATCCACCTTTTTCACGCTGTGTATCCCTGTCCACCCTGAGCCTCCCCGTCTCCCTGCTCCTCTTGCACACCCATTCTCTCATTTTCTATACTCATACCACTCACTTCCCCATTCATACCCACTTCTTCAATCTTTCCTGTCTTACTCTCCTGCTCTTCCACATCGCTCCCCTTTTGATCTGATTCATTCTCTCTATTCACTTCTATACCTTCCAGCAGCAGTCTCTCCAAGTGACTCACACCATAACCACTCAAATGCAGTCCATCACTCCCATACAGCTCACTCCAGCCCTCAAACTCATTCCACACATTAACAAACTGTACACCCATCTTCTCACACATTTCAGCCAGCTTATGATTAGATATTTACAACACATAAGAATACATATTTACAACAGGCTTAATTCTGTTTTTTTTTTTTGTAACAATGAAATTCGTACAGATTTTTCTTTCTTTTTTCTTTTTTTTCCGTATAATGTTTTAATAATAATAATAATACCTCATTTATTCATATAACAATGAGTTATATATATTTAGAATTTTGATTTTAATATATTTAAGCGCTGTAAATACAGCACTTAAATGTGATATATGGATTTGTGTTCCCCCTTTTTTTTATTGATCTTGAATGAGATGTAATTTCTCAAATTTCTTCCTTGAAGCTTATTTCATAAGCTTATCTGATGATATCACCAGTTAGTATTATTTATTGGTTTGTTTGCTGTTTTGGGAAGAAGGCTGATATTTAATAGGTTTCGATTTCCACTACAGCCGTTGATTGAGAAATTCTCACGCGCACACCCGTGCACACACGACAACTTGGAATGTCTTGATGCGTCGCTGAACTGGAAGCCTGAATGAATATATTGTGTTTCATTAAGTTTGTATGGTATTTTGGGTGCGTGTTTCTTGTTCATAGTATGTCCTTAGAGCTCTTTTCAGGCTATTGTAGTTTGGAAGGTTTCTGTATTCAAAAGGTAATTTGTTTATCATGTCTGGGATGTAAAAGTTTCGCGTGACCTATCCGTAGTGATTATTGTATTTATGTGTGATATAATTAGTTGCCTGAGGTCTTGTTATACGGTATGTATTTCTGACTGTCCTGTAGTTGGCATCGAAATAATGTTTTAGCAAAGCTGCATAGTGACATAAATGTTTTACTGTCAGTAATTTGTGTTCTGACATTGCAGTTTATATAAAGTCGTTATTGTCTCTTTGTTCCCAAAAGATAAGTTGTATCATTTTGTACTGTAGCAACATTAGTCTGTTTAGTTTGTAGGGTGCACAGAAGGCATAGTGCTTTGCCTTCTGTGCACCCTACATTTTCTCATAAATATTCTTGATATTTATGAGAAAATATCAAGAATAGTGAGAGATCTTACTCCACCTTTGCAACGAGTTGCCTTGGTGTGGCACTACCAAGTGGTCACTTATGCTTGGATTCGCCGACAGTTCGTCGGCATGAAACACTCAGATCGTAGTTTTCGATCTTAGTTTCGCTTACTGGCTGAAAAACAATAAGGGATTTTTATCCCCTTAACTTAACCATGTGTTTTGGGGATAATATGAAAGGTCTCTATGTATGCTGTGAGATTCTTCAGTATGATCCGCTCCATAATTTGATTGATAATTGGTAATGTTGCTATGATTCTGTAATTGCTGATTAAATTTTTTTTCCATGTTTATATATGGGTGTGATTATGGCAGTCTTTAGCATACATGGTATCTGTCCTGTTTTAAATATTTTATTTATTAATTTTAGTAGGATAGGACTTAAGCTAGTTGCATGTTGCTTGATATCGTTAGGTCTTATACCATCAATTCCTGGGCCTTTGTTTGGTTTGATTTGATGTATTGCTGAGAGAAGTTCTGCTTCTTTTATGGTTGGGACCATAATGTCTGTTTTGATTGTGGTCCGAGTGTAGGGTCACGTTTTGTGATTGAGGGAATATTTCTGTGCTGTTCTTCGATGGAGTCTGCAAAGTATTGGTTTAGTCATTTGCTAGTTGTTGGATAGGTTTTGCATCTTTCATGAAGCTGTGTTTTATGGTTTCGGAGGTGGTGGTGTTGGGAACACAATCTAGCATCTCATTGATCAGATGCCAGGTTTGTTTCATGTTGTTTTGTGCAGAGGTTAGTTTGTCTCTGTAGTAGCTTCTTTTTGCATTTCTGATTTGTGTTGGTTATCTTATATTCAGTTTTTAAAGCTGTGTTATTTGAATATTGCTTTAATTCTTTCCATAAAGCGTCCTTTCTGTGTATTTCTAGGATTAAGTTTTGTGTTATCCAAGGATTTTGTGTTGTTTTTGAACGAATTCTGACTTTCTTTGCAGTTTCTTATATATTTCCTCCAGTGTGAGTTTAATGTTGTTTTATAAGATATCTGCTAAATCTGATGCCAGGTGTTCTCAGTCTGTTTTTCTTATTTCGTGGTTGACTATTTCTTCATCTATTATTGTTTTCTGTCACTTTTCTTTGTTGATAATAATAATAATTCTTCTTCTGACAGAGCACTCAACCAATTTTAGCAACCCATTTCACTCATGTGCTACTCTCTAGGCAAAAAATCTAGTTGTACTTTACAAAACTACACTGTTCCTCTCACTAAAAAAAAAAGCATTATATTTCCCATCTACTAATTCCTGAATTCTGCTTTTGAAAACTTTTCTACTAACCTCACTACTGCACTTTAAATACTGATTAGACTATAACTATTTTTTAATTCTATTGTGAAGCATAGTTTCTGCAGTGGAACTATTTTATCTTCTTTCCACTCTCTTGGAACATTACAGAGATGAAACTTCTCAGCCTGTTGACAGGCACTGCAGATGTGCAAATTCCATATACATTCTCTAATATACAAGCTGGTATTCCATCTAAGCCCATGGTTGTATTTGTATCAAAATTCAGTAATATCCTAAGCACTTAAAAATCATCTACTGCCATTCAAATGAAGTAGATATTGAATCCAATATTATTTCATAGCCAAATATAGAAACTACAAGTTTCATGCCGAATATAGAGACTTTAAAAGTCTCAGTGGATATGAGCTTTCACCAACCTTTCATGACAGGACAACTCGTAGTAAAAGTGGGCCAAGATCTGATCACTGTCCTTGGCATTTTCCCATAATGTAAAACACATCTCCTAGGAGATGTATGAAGCTAGACCAAGAATACTCAGAATGAAGTGATGCTGAACTTGTACTTTACGATACAAGTCATCTCATTATTATTACTAAGTCTGACAAGGGGAAACTCTACTGTTGTTATGGATTCTGTTTAATTATAAAGAAAAGTCACTCTTTTATTATGCAATCGATCAATGTACCCACTAGCTCCCACGAATGAGACCTCAAAAAATGTTGAAACCGGTCTGGATAGTGACCTCTCCCCATAATGTATAACATCATACATCTCCTAGGTGATGTGTTTTACATTATGTACCAAGGACAGTGATCAGAGCTTGCACCATCTTTACTATGAGTTGCCCTGTCATGAAAGGTTGCCGTACGCTCATATCCGCAAACTTTTATAGTCTCTATATTCGGCATGAAACCCTTGTAGTTTCTATATTTGGCTATGAAATAATGTTGGATTCAATATCTACTTAATTTGAATGATTTTGCATTGCCGAAGTGAAGCCTTTGGCTCTCTTTTTCAGTCATTGACCTATTCTAATATCAGTTCCTGTCACATGCATTATCTCCACCTGGATGCTATACTGTTTTAAAGAGATCACATAGTAACCCAACTTTTTCAAATCATCTATTGTTCATGTTCCATTTTTAACTGTTGTTGCCACTGATGATGGCCTGTAACAATCAGACTGAAATATATGGCCTTTAATAAATAGAATTACTTATTCTTGTGTTTTTTTATGTTAATTGAAGAAACCTATTATGGCACAAGTATCTCTTTAGCAACAATTAATAATCCTTCATGGGGAAGAAAGAACTAAGACCAGTAAACTTGGAAAACTATCAGTGCTAGAAGGTAATTTCTAAGCAAGGATAGCTTTTCTCAGAAAATGCTGCAATCTCAAGATTATTGCAAACTTTGCAAGCTGAAGGAATTGATCAAGCCCCCAGGTGCTCATAATATTTATTTCAATGCAAGCCTATCACTCATCTGCTGTCAATTATGAGCTGCTAAATGTGAACAAGCTATTAACATATATCTTATTTAGGTTCTCTGGAATTTTATTACCTCAACTGTATATCTTCAACTTTCCAATATAGTTCTTACTGTGGCTTAACATTCTCTGCACCATTCATTTAATAAACACAACCAACATTTAGATTATAAATTCAATCCCTTGTCATGAAGCCAAGTGCACTTCATACTTATTCTTTCAAAAGGGCATGATTTCTCCATAGTTCCTAAAAGGATACCTTACTTAGATTTCTTCTTCAACATCGAACAGAACTCATTTACTCTTATATTCTTATTCACTCATAAGAATATAAGAACATAAGTTACCTTCGTAACTCCACTACTAGTATGGGCTTTCTTGTGATTATATCAATTACTTTAATATCATTTTTTCTCTAGGTGTTTATCAGAACTTTCCAGACCCTCCTCATAACTGAAATGAAAGTGTTACAGTCCTTAAGACACAACAGTCATCTCATTAAGTCTGACAAGGATCAATGTACCAAGAATTGGATTACAATCCAACTAACAGACAACCCAAAAAACTGAACTCTTTATGAGATGTAGGTTGTAAGCCTTGTTGGGGGACATCATAGAAAATCTTAGAAGTTATTTAAGTTAAGGGATATTGCATCCCATATTGTTTCTTAGCCGAATAAGAAACTCAAAGAGTTTCATCCCAAATATAGAAACTATATAAAGTTCGGCAATTCCAAGCGTAAGCAAATACCTGGATAGTAGCACCTGACCCATTTTGGTAGTGCAAACTGAGGCAACTCATAGAAAGGGTGGAGCAAGCTCTGATCACTATTCTTGAGTTTTACCCATAATCTGAACTTAGCTCCTAGGAGCTGTATTACTGTTCTACATTATGAGAGAAGGTCACTACTCAGACTGGTTTCAACCCTTATTGAGGTCTCATCAGTGAGTAGGTAGACCTAGTTAATACCAAGTTTGTAGTGAACAGAATTTACATGTAGAAAATTCAACTTATCCCTTCTATGAGAACTGCCAAGAAGGTGTCCTAATAAATTACTAATTATAGTGATCGGAGCATGCTCCACCCTTTCTATGAGTTGCCTCATTTTGCACTACCAAAATGGGTCAGGTGCTTCTATCCGGTATTTGCTTACGCTTGGAATCACCGAACTTTATATAGTTTCTATATTCGGCATGAAACTCTTTGAGTTTCTTATTCGGTTAAGAAACAATATTATTATTATTATTATTATTATTATTATTATTTCGGGCGACTCCAGGAGTCCTTAGACTCATCGAGGGAGGCCCTAAACATCATGTCCACACAACTATGCGATTACATTCTCACAGTATCTATCATACCTTGTCTTGAACTCGTTCACCGTCATAGCACCCACAACAGACTCTGGCAGCTTATTCCACTCATTTACCACTCTAAAAGTAAAGAACCCAGCTCTAACACCCCTGCTAACCACACTCTTGCCCAGCTTCCATAGGTGTCCCCTAGTTCTCCCACCACCAATCCTGATCTCAAAAATATCCTCTGAATTAATCCTATAGAATCCCTTTAGCAATTTGAATGTCTCAATCATATCTCCCCTCCTCCACCTATCAACTAGTTTCTGCAACCCACAAATCTTCAACCTGTTCTCATATGGTTCATTCCATAGACCTGTTATCATCTTAGTCACTCGCCTCTGGATCCTCTCCACCTCCTCCCCGTCAAGAAGGAACCGAGGTGACCAAATCTGGGCACAGTAGTCGAGATGAGGTCTTATCAAGGCTCGGTACAGAGGTACAATAACTTGCTTGTCTCTGCTCGTCAAGGTATTTTTCAACAACCAAGTGAGTTGATGAGCTGATTTAGCTTCTTTTGCAGTGTGCCCCCTAAACTTCATCTCCCTATCCACCAACACTCCCAAGTCCCTGGCCTCATCAATCTCTTGGAGTACAGTTCCACCAATGTGGTATACTGCTGCTAATCTTTTCACCCCAAAATGCATAACCTTAAATTTTGTCACATTAAATTGACATCCATTCTCCTTAGTCCAGAACTCCAATCTATCTAAGTCATCCTGCAAGACTTTGACATCTTCTGCATTCACTATTGCCCTACCCAACTTTGCATCATCAGCGAACAAATGAATCATTCCACTTAGATCCTTCCCTATATCGTTAATGAACAGATTAAACAGCAGTGGTCCAAGAACAGAACCCTGCGGCACACCACTAGTCACAGGCCGTCTTTTGGACTCTACTCCTGAATAAACTACTCTTTGATATCTCTCCATCAACCAACCACCTATCCACCTCACCAACCCTATATCCATTCCCATATGTTGTAGTGGGATGCAATATCCCTTAACTTAAATAAGTTCATGTCGCCGAATTGAAGCCTTTGGCTCTTCATGTAATTAGTAATCTTAGAAGTTATTTTGCTATAACCTCCCCCCCCCCAGGTTTATGATTTACCCAAAGTACTTAAATAGTCTAAATAAATCAAATAAATTAAATCGAATATCCAAAATTTTAATACACCTATCGAAAGCTCAGATTGGCAACTCATGCTCATTCTATTAAAAATTCTTCTGATTTTCTAGATAAAGTAAAAAATGTTTCCCTACAACCCACTGATATAATCCTTAGATTTGATATAGAATCAAATATCAAATCACAAATATTCCTCTTGAGGATACACTATACCTACCTTCAGAAGCCTTTCCACAGGATATAGTGAAACTATTCGACTTTGTTATGCACTCTGGATATTTTATTTGTTAGAATAAAGTTTACAGTCAAGTTGAAGGAATCACAATGGGAAGTCCACTCTCCTGCACTTGCCAACTTTTATTTAGAACATTTAGAAGACATTATTTTCTCATCTATAAGCCCCTCAGCTGTCATTTTGGGTTCGTTATGTAAACGATGTTTTTTCTACCTATCATAACGAAGACATGTTGACTACTTTTTTTACTGAATATAAACAATCTACATCCACGAATTAAATTTACTATGGAAATGGATAAAAACAACAAATTTTCCTTTTCAGATATTCTACTCCTTCATTTACCATCATTTGAATTAATTCTGTTTATTGAAAGCCTAACACTACATTCAGCAGCAATCAACTCACCATCCATCACAGAAGACTGGAATTATAAAAACTTTATTATGATGTGCTTATAGTATTTGTTCTACTCCTCAACTATTACAGTTGAGGAGTAGAACAAATATATGAAACTTAATGGCTTCTCAGAACAGACCATGCATTTCTATAATCCTAGCTCAAATAACAAAGGATAATTTGTTGTTTTTATCCATTTCCATAGTTAATTTAATTTGTGGATGTAGATTATTTATATACAGTGAGTTCCAATTCCTTACATTTCTGGTATCTCAGAGCCCATTTCGAGAATTCTTAAGAAATAAAATTTAGTGGCTGCTTTTCTTCCTGTCCACAAATTATCAACATGGTCATCTTCTAAAAATAAAAATGAATTCTAAAAATGTCTATTGTGATTGCTATCATTCTTACTTTGGACAAACTGGATGCTCTGCGGAAAAGAGAATACAAGAACACAATCTTACATTAGCAACAGTAAATCTGAAAAATCTAGCTTGGCACAGCACAGAATAATTACAGACCACAACATCCTATGGTCTGAAACACACTTATTTCATTGGTGTAGGTATAAATTTTAATTTATACCTACACCAATTTCCTCTTATGATGAGTATTTAGGCTTTGGGAATCTTCTCTCATAATAATCTGTTTTTGCCTCCTTATTATGCTGATCATTGGTGTAGGTATAAATTTTAATTTATACCTACACAAATGTATACCTACATTAGGTATAAATTTGTGCTAAGGCTTTTCTTCACCATCCAGACTTAAATCGGAATGACTACCTCTCTCTCTCTCTCTCTCTCTCTCTCAAAGTAAGAATGATTGCTATCATTCTTACTTTGGACAAACTGGATGCTCTGCGGAAAAGAGAATACAAGAACACAATCTTACATTAGCAACAGTAAATCTGAAAAATCTAGCTTGGCACAGCACAGAATAATTACAGACCACAACATCCTATGGTCTGAAACACACTTATTTCATTGGTGTAGGTATAAATTTTAATTTATACCTACACCAATTTCCTCTTATGATGAGTATTTAGGCTTTGGGAATCTTCTCTCATAATAATCTGTTTTTGCCTCCTTATTATGCTGATCATTGGTGTAGGTATAAATTTTAATTTATACCTACACAAATGTATACCTACATTAGGTATAAATTTGTGCTAAGGCTTTTCTTCACCATCCAGACTTAAATCGGAATGACTACCTCTCTCTCTCTCTCTCTCTCTCTCTATGATATGGTGAAAGTGTTATTCTAATTGCACATCAGTAATTTTTAAGAGCTAATGAATTATCAATATTGCAATATTTCCTCAGTTACACCGTTGTTTTAGGTATACCAACATTCCACTGTCATTTTTCCTTTTACTCACCATGTAGTGAAAGAAATCTATTGGATTTCCTTTTGCATTTTTGGCTGATTTCCTCTTATGATGAGTATTTAGGCTTTGGGAATCTTCTCTCATAATAATCTGTTTTTGCCTCCTTATTATGCTGATCATTCATCTTCCTTCTTTTCTTTGCCTTGTACTTTGATTTATGTTCCTGTCATAATCGCTTTCTTTGTAGTTCTAAATATACTCCTTATTAATGGAAAATTTCACATTTGACAATAATACATGCTCGCACTCCCATTCAGAAGCAGTTTTTGCCACCTTGATCATTGAAAAATTATCTGACAGTATAATCACATCCAGCACTATTAAACTCCCAGGTAATTTCAGGTAATTAAATCTTAGTAGCTGTGTAAATTCCATTTCCTTCCTTCCTTCCTTCCTTCCTTATGATCTTTCCTCCTCTGCATCCCAGTAGTTGAAGTCTTCTATAACAATTACTTAACTTGCACCCATGTCAGTTTGCTAATGCATGCCATTTACATCCTTACTTTTACTCCTTTGTATATATATATATATATATATATATAGTAGCATCTGACTTTAGATGTTGTCCTGTTTCATTCACTGGATATAGGCCTCATCCTTAACTATCCAGTTCTTTAGCCAATGTCTACCATATCATATCAACCCTTTGTAGATCACCCCTTCATCTTGTTCTTTGGCTACCTTTCCTTCTCATAGTATCTATTCAGTGCTTAATTTTGTTCACCTTTCATCTGGCAATCTATTACTATTATTATTATTCAGGCCTCCAAGGAGTCAAAAGACTCATCGAGGGAGGTCCTTCCTAAGACATAAAGTCTGTCAAGACTCATCGAGGGGAGGTCCCCCCACTGAGGGACTTTGTGAGAAACACAAAGTCTATCATACTACTCTTTAAACTCACTGACCATTCTCGCTCCCACCACTCCATCAGGCAATGCATTCCACAGCTCAACCACCCTCCACACAAAGAAACCACTCCTTACCCTCTTGCTCACAGTTTCCTTTCGTAACTTCCAGGGATGGCCTCTTGTCATCACTCCTTCCCGCTGTTCAACCAAGCGAAAGAACTCCCCAGTGTCAACCCTGTAACCACCTCTCAACAGTTTAAAAGTCTCAATCATATCACCTCTCCTTCTTCTATCCACCAAACTCTGCAGTCCACATTCTCTCAGCCGATCCTCATAACTATCCTTGTACAGTCCTGAAGCCATCTTTGTCATCCGTCTTTGTATCCTTTCCACAGTTAATTTATCCCCTTCAAATCCTGGGGACCAAATCTGAGAACAATAGTCCAAGGGTGGTCTGATCAGAGACTTATACAACGGAATGATAACCCTCTTATCTCTGTCAGTGTCCTTCTCGTAATAGCAGCAATCCTCTGTGTTACCTTCACCACCTTTGCAATATGTCCCCTAAACTTCAGGTTTCTATCAATCATCAACCCCAGATCTCTTGTCTCCCCTACTTCCTCCAGTATAACTCCTCCCAGAGAGTATGCAGCATCCCATCGATGTTTCCCAAACCTCAAGACCTTACATTTTGCTGCATTAAACTGATACCCCCATTCATTTGCCCATCTATCTAGCTTATTTAAATCCTCTTGCAGGGCTACCACATCTGCACTATTACTAATAATCCTTCCCAGCTTCGCATCATCCGTAAACAACTGAATATCCCCCTGCAATCCACTGGCTATGTCATTGATATAAAGGTTAAACAATATAGGTCCTAGTACTGAGCCCTGTGGGACCCCACTTGTAACCCTCCACCTCCTGGAAACTGCTCCACCATACACAACTCTCTGATACCTATCAGACAGCCAATCCTGAATCCAGTTGACGAATCTGACATCCACACCCATGTGCTGCAACTTAAATATCAGCTTATCATGTGGCACCCTGTCAAATGCCTTCGCCAAGTCTAAGAAAATTGCAGTATATGCCTTTCCCTCATCTAATGTTCTTGTAACTTTATTATAAAAGGCTAGCATATTGCTAAATCAAGAGCATCCTTTCACAAATCCATGTTGATTCTCACAGATAACATTAATAATTATGTTACTAACCATTCTCCATTTACATGCTATACAATACTTTGCAGTATCTTCTCCTCCATTCATCTCTCTAATTCTAGTATTTCTTATTCTGTCTCTTTTCATTATGTGAGAATTCTGACTTCCTGTTTTTTTTTTTATTATTATTTTTTAACTGTAGACTATGTTTCACTTCTATAGTTAAACACTAGAATAATACATCTATTAAATATATTTTTTAAGTATACAGACAAATCTCCTCACAGATAATCTTTATACAGGCAAAATACTTTGTTTCCTTGTGTGATTATTTTATGTATTCTTCTTTTTCTATAAAATTAATGAATCGATGATCTGAATTTGTCATCAGTTTTGTTTTAGTTTTGTTAATCTTTTCATCTCACCTGTTTTGTGAGATGAAAAACTGCTACTCCCATATGATATCAGCTAGCTCACCTTCAGTTAAAAAAAAAATAAAAAAAATCTTCTAAAAATTCTTTGTCGCATAGATCAGAACCAAATCTAGGTCTTTCAAACGAGTGAGCACTGTCGTTATTGGCTAGTAATGAAGGTTCCTAGGGCATGTTCTCTGATAATTTAGGTTATTATCCATTCTATCTATGCACATCTCATACCATAGTCCAAAATTATGTCATAATTTTGCCAACCTTTTCCAAGGTTGATTATGAGATTGGTTATTGAGTCAAAATGTTTTTGTCTAAGATCTATTTGCATTGAAAAAAAAAAAAAGTGTATTTTTCCAAAGGATATACTTCAAAAGCCAGAGATGGATGATTGATGAGCAAAAGAAACAGCTGCTTCTTGGTACCAGTTGCAAATGGCATTGCTTTATTTAAAAAAGCATACCTTATACTAATACTACTAATACTCTATCATCAAGATACTATTTGCCTCATATAGCAAAATTTATAGCTTCATCTCAGTGAAATATAACTGTGCCACCATGGATGAGAACTAATTTGTATTGTTCTTCCCCAAATGTTTATTATTATTATTATGATCATATGGGCATCTCCATGGAGTCTGAAGACTCATAATTTATCTGTTTGGTATTAACTCCTTATCCTTACTAATGAGAAACTGATATTTACACTGAAAATGAATGATATCATTTACTAGTCTTTTTTCACTAATCACAAAAAAGAAAAAAAGTAATGGATCAACTGTCTTGAAAAATTACAAGGATCTCTCTTTTTTTTCTTTTTCTTTATACTTTGATTTCTAGTATTTTGAAAATGTGACAAAGACAGCTGAGAGCATTACTGCTGTGTTAAGGAGGATGCTGACTGTATAGTAAATATAAGGAATTGATTAATTTGACTGCACCTAGATTTCAGGGTGATATAGACATTCTGGGAATGAGTTGGTGTGGATAATAAAGGTAATTTAAGAGCTGGCGAATGAAGGTAATGTGAGATTGAGGAAACTTAGTTTACCTATTAGATAGGAGAGGAAGATATGGTGATGATATTTAGATATGCTTACCACATACTAAACACCAACTGGTCCAAAGAGTATGGAAAGAGGAGCAGTTCTTTTACATAAAAGAGACTGAAGCATAAGCAGTTGTAGACCACTCATTATCTTGGAAAGTATAAGGTATTGGAAAAGTTAGTTAGGGATAGAATTCCTTAATAGATAGGAATATGATATTCTGTGGGGAAGGGCAGCACATTTTTGCAAAAGGTAAGGTATTCTTTAGTTATTTAATTCACTCTTTTACAATAAAATAACAGAGTTGGATAAAGGAATTGGCTACATTGGGATACTAGTAGACTTTGCAAAGGCATTTGACAGGATTCCACATGGAAATCTTGGAAATCTGCTACTGTTAACATAATAATTATTGTAATTTGCAGAGTCTTGTGGAGAGAAGGAAGAGGGGAGATATGATAGAGACCTACAAGTTGGTAAGGGGTTGTTATAGGATCAATGGTGGAGAAGTTCTACAGAGAATAGTGGGAGATCAGGGGAGAACCAGAGGTCATCCCTGGAAACTGTATAAGGAGGGCGTGAGTAAGGGAGTGAGAGGCAGGTTTTTTTCGTGCAGAGTTGTGAGTGATTGGAATGCCCTGCCTGAGAGCGTGGTGTCTGCAAGTAGTTTGAATGTGTTTAAGACACGGTATGATGAGATGTGTGTGTAAGATAAAAGGACCTCCTAGATGAGTCTTTGACTCCATGAGGTCTTGTTTTAATAATAATAATAATAATAATAATAATAATCATTATTATTATTATTAACATTTGACCTCCATGGAGTCTGAGACTTATCGTGGGAGGTACTCACTGTTGCATACAATGTTCATCCAACCGCGTTTTAAACTGATTCAATGTGTCCACATCCACAACACACTCAGGTAATGCATTCCACTCACCAACCACGCTACATGCAAAGAACCTACTTCTCACTTCTCTGCTCACACCCTCCTTATACAGTTTCCTGCAATGGCCTCTTGTTCTACTCCCCTCTTCCATGTCTACCTGATTACAACCCCTGACCAGCTTATATGTCTCAATCATATCCCCCATTCGAGGTTCTGCAACTTACATTCTCTCAATCTGTCCTCGTACTCCACATTCCAAAGATCGCTGACTATCTTTGTGAATCTTTCCAACATATCCTCATCACCATGAAAACTCGGCAACCAAATCTTTGCACAACAATCCATATTAAGTCTGATTAAGGCCTTATACAAAGGAATCATAACCTCTTTATTTCTACATGTCAGGGTTCTCTGCATCATTGCCATTATTCAATGTGATGTCTTCGCAACTTGTGCAATGTGGCCCCTGAATTTCAGTTCCATGTCTGGCATCACATTTCATATTCCTCCCATTAACAGGGAAGAATATGAAACTAGTGACATTAATAAGAGGATGGTTGATAGACAGACAGACATCAAAAAGTATTCAAAGGGATAGAAAGTTTATGCTTTGGCAATTCATGTTTCATCAATTTCAGTGGTTTTAATTCACAACACAAGAATAATAAGAAAAGAATATTATTTAACTTATTTGCTGATATTTTATTATTATTTTTATTATTAAGTGACACCCACAAGAAGTCCAAAGACTCATCGAGAGAGGGCACTCTGCAACTCTTCGTCACTAACTACAGCAAACCACATATTTCGCTGGTATTTTATCCAACATCTTCAGATCACAAGGAATAGTTTGTCACAGTATGCAAAAAACAACAATTAGTTAACAGCAGGATCAGTTTAAAAATTGTTAACTCTCTCTATTTATTGTAACTCCCACAAATTGCTAATTTGTTAACTCTCTAATAAGTTTAGTTTAATCCTTTATCCAAGTGTAAGCAAACAAAGTTTGCACCTGAAAATATCTTCAGGACTGAGACAAGGTGGTACATCTGCTGGCAACAAGTAGTAAAGGTGGACCAAGCTCTAATCACTCTTTGTCTCAGTATCTCCGATATCTCCTTGCAGACATGTATAATGCTATGCATTAAGGGAAGGGCCACCACTATTCAGACTAGTTTCAACCTTTATTGAGGTCTTGTCAGTGGGAGGCAGACCCAGAAGTGGTGATACTAAAGCAGAAGCAATAGAGAGGTCATATTCACTTATACGAGTTGCCAACCGGTGTACCACCTTATTATTAAATTACTCTGGATTTAGAAAAAGTTGGTGGAAGTTTATTTTGCACTTGGTTAGACTATAATAAGTTTAGTTTAATCCCTTATCCACATGTAAGCAAATAAAGTCTCTCTTTATCCAACAATAGATAGCACCAATTAGATGCATGCTCTGTTATACTTTAGTACCATGTGTTGTCCATCACAATTTTTAAACTGGTTCCACTATTAACTAATTGTTGCTGTTTACATACCATGACAAACTGTTACTTGTGCTCTGATGATGATGGGTATAATACCAGCAAAATATCAGCAAATAAGTTAAATAAAAGCTATAAAAATTAAGTGGATATTAAATCCAACATTATTTCAAAGCCGAATACAGAAACTATAAAGGTTTGTATGAAGGTTAAGTAAGGAAGGCAAAACTGGAATATGAGAAGAGATTGGCCTAAGATCCTAAGAAAATCCTAGGGAATTTTTTAGCTATGTGGCCAGTAGGAGGAGAAATGGTGGAAGAATGACATTGTGGAATAAAAATGAGAATAGAGTGAATGATGCAGAGAACATAGTGGAATTGTTCAATGAACACTTTATTAGTGTGTTTCATCCTGGAGGAGTCGGTTTTAATGCTAGAAGGATAGGGCAGGTTCGAGGTTTAGAGGTGCAGGAGGAGAATGTGTTTCAAATACTGAGTACACTGGATGTCAGTAAAGTTGTGGGACTGGACGGTATTTCACCATTAATTTTGAGAGAATGTGCTAAAGAACTGAAGCTCCTTTAACCTGGCTTTTCAGTGAAAGTCTGGCTACGGGAAAGGTTCCCACGGAATGGAAGGAAGGTAAGATAGTGCCATTGCATAAGGATGGTAGCAGACTGGAAGTGACTAATTATAGGCCAGTTTGTGTGTCATCAGTAGTTGTTAAGATCTTGGAGAAATTAATTAGGGACCGTATTCAACATTGGGCAGATGAAGGTAATGTTATCTGTGAGAGTCAACATGGATTTGTGAGGGGGCACTCTTGTTTTAGTAATATGCCAGCCTTTTATAATAAAGTTACAAGAGCAGTAGATGAAGGAAAGGCATATACTGCCACTTTCTTGGATTTAGAGAAGGCATTTGACAGGGTTCCACATGATAAGCTGATATTTAAGTTGCAGTACATGGGTTTGGATGTGGTTGGTCAACTGGATTCAGGATTGGCGATAGGTATCAGAGAGTTGTGTATGGCGGGGCAGTTTCAAGTAGGCAGAGGTTTACAAGTGGGGTCCCACAGGGCTCAGTACTGGGACCTATATTGTTTAACCTTTAAATCAATGACATTGTCAGTGAATTGCAAGAGGATAATCAGTTGTTTGTGGATGATGTGAAGCTGGGAAGGGTTATAAATAATAGTGCAGATGTGGTAGTCCTGCAAGAGGATTTGAATAAGGTAGACAGATGGGCAAATGAATGCACGTATCAGTTTAATGCAGTAAAATGTAAGGTCTTGAGGTTTGGGACATATCGATGGGATACTGCATACTCTATTGGAAGAGATATACTGGAGGAAGTAGGGGAGACAAGAGATCTGGTGTTGATGATTGATTGAAAACCCGAAATTCAGGGGACATATTGCAAAGGTGGTGAAGGTAACACAGAGGATAGCTGCAATAATGAGAAGGGCACTGACCTGTAGAGGTAAAAGAGTTATCATTCTGTTGTATAAGACCTTGATCAGACCCCACTTTGACTATTGTTCTCAGATTTGGTCCCTATGATTTTAAGGGGATAAATTAACTGTGGAAAGGGTACAAAGGCAGATAACAAAGATAGTTTCAGGACTGTACAATGTTAGTTATGAGGATCAGCTGAGGGAATGTGGGCTGCATTGTTTGGTGGATTGAAGAAGGAGAGTTGATATGATTGAGACTTTTAAACTGTTGAGAGGTGGTTACAAGGTTGACACTGGGGGAGTTCTTTCGCTTGGTTGAACAGCGGGAAGGTGTGATGACAAAGGGCCATCCCTGGAAGTTACGAAAGGAAGTTGTGAACATGAGGGTCAGGAGTGGTTTCTTTGCATGGAAGGTGGTTGAACTGTGGGAACCACTCTCTGAACTCATTGCCTGATAGTGTGGGGAGAGCACTAATGGTCAATGAGTTCAAGGAGTGGTATGATAGACTTGGTGTTTTCTGGATGGGCCTCCCATGATTAGTCTTTTGAGTCCATGGAGGCCTGAATCATAATCATAATAATAATAATTAAATAATAATTAGCTCTAGGCCTCTTTATTTTAAATTTATTTCTTTATTTAAAACAGACACCTCTGTTTAAGTAAAAGGTCTTTCTCAAAAATTAGGCAATCCCCAGACCACTCCCTACAAGTGACTGAAAGATCATCTAACTCAGCGTTTGTTTCACTCAGTGATAAGTGCACCCGACCTCTGAGCAGAACTATTCCAGGAAAAAGCATCCAGCGACAAGAACCCATACGGGTCATGCCAAAAAGCACTTCCCCCAGAGACTCAAATCGTTCTCTCATGGCAAACCCCCCAAATCCTAAGCACCCCCCCCACTTCATTGGGTGAAATTCTGGAAGAAACCTTAAGGGAGCAAAAACTCTCTTGAATACTAAGGAACCTGAAATGTCGGAGCGGCATATTTTCCATAAACGAACTCTCAGTCGATGCGTGAACGTATTTACTAAAATAAAGAGCCAAAATGCTTCACTTTGGCTATGCAAAATTTATAAAAATGAAGTGGATATTAAATCTAACATTATTTCAAAGCCAAATACAGAAACTATAAAATTTCATATGAAATTTGACCAGAAAGGGAATACATTTACCGCCGTTTACGAGTTGCACTTGCAGGACCTAATAGGTGATGATGACTGCTATCAAGCATCCATATATTTGCCTCCTATTGATCCATTTTGATAAGGTTTCACTGACCTGACAGCTGTTTCGAACTTATTGGTTCATCTTCATGGACCACTGTTTAAATAAAGGGACTTTCTCAAAAATTAGGCGATCCCCCAGACCACCGCCTACGAGTGACCGAAAGATCATCTAACTCAACATTGGTTCCACTCAGTGATGGGTTCACCCAACCACCGAGCAGAACTGCTTATATTACAGGAAAAAGCATCCAGCGACAAGGTCCCACATGGGCCATGCTGAAAAACACTTTCCCCAGAGACTCAAATCGCTCTCTAAAGACACCCCCCCCCCCTTCACCAGGCAAAATTCTTGAAGAGACCTTAAGAGAGCAAAAACTCTCTTGCAATACTAAGGAACCTGAAACATCGGAGAGGTGCATTTTCCATAAACAAACTCTCAGTTGGTGCGTGAAAGTATTTACTAAAATAAAGAGCCGAAAGGCGTCACTTCAGAGAAGCCTTTTGGCTCTTTATTTTATAAAATCAATTTATAAAATAGAAATTTATAAAAAGCCAGCAAAGATTTGTCAATTGGTAGAGCCTCTGCTACTAATGGCTCAGCAAAACGTTAAGCAAGTTTGAGTGTGGTTAGTAGTTGGAAAGGGTTAAATTGTTCGATGCTGTTGGCACACTCTCCCTTGATGAGTCTTTAGACTCCCTGGAGATTTCACGTAATAATAATAATAATAATAATAATAATAATATTAATAATAAAAATGAAATGGATATCAAATCCAACATTATTTCAAAGCTGAATACAGAAACTATAAAAGTTTCATATGAAATTTGACTAGAGAGCTTACGGGAATACATGGTCTCTGAGGATTAACCAATAAGTTCGAAACAGCTGTCAGGCCAGTGAAACCTTATCAAAATGGACCAATAAGAGGCAAATATATGGACGCTTGATGTTAGGTTACTGAACTACATTCAGGATTAGCTATCTGATAGCTTGCAGAGGGTTGTTGTGTATGGGGGGAGGATATGAAGGAGGCAGAATGTTACACATGGGGTACCACAGGGCTCAGAACTGGGACCTGTATTGTTTAACTTTTATATCCATGACATTGTCAGTGGATTACAGGGGAATATTCTGCAGATGATATGCAGCTGAGAAAGATTATTAGTAATAGTGAAGATGTGGTAGCCCTGCAAGAGGATTTGAATAAACTGGACAGGTGGGCAAATGATTGGGGATTTTCAGTTTAATGCAGCAAAATGTAAAGTTTTGAAGTTTAGGATACATTGGTGGGAGGCTGCATATTCTGCTGGAGGAAGTAAGGGAAGCAAGGGATCTGGGGGAGATTATTGGTAGAAACCAAAAATTCAGGGAACATATTGCAAATTTGGTGAAAGTAACCCATAGTATTTCTGCAATACTGAAAAGAATGCTGACCTGCAGAGATAAAAGAGTTGTCATTCCATTGTATAAATCCCTGATCAGACCACACTTGGATTATTGTGCTCAAATTTGGTCCCACAGGATTTGTAGGGGATAAAATAACCATGGAAAGGGTGCACAGGTGGATAACAAAGATGGTATCAGGATTGTACAATGTTAGTTGAGCTGAGAGAATGTGGACTACAGAGTTTGGTAGATGGAAGAAGGAGAGGTGACATGATTGAGACTTTTAAACTTGAGAGGTTACAGGGTTGACACTGAGGAGTTCTTTTGCTTGGTGGAACGGGGGGAGTGATGACAAGGGGCCATCTCTGGAAGTTACGAAAGGAAGTTGTGAACAAGAGGGTCAGGAGTGGTTTCTTTGCATGGAAGGTGGTTGAACTGTGGGAACCGCTGAACTCATTGCCTGATAGAGTGGGGAGAGCACTAACGGTCAATGAGTTCAAGGAGTGGTATGATAGACTTTGTGTTTTCTAGGATGGGCCTCCATGATGAGTCTTTTGAGTCCATGGAGGCCTGAATCATAATAATAATTAAATAATAATTAGCTCCAGGCCTCCATGGAGTAAAATGACTCATCATTGGAGATCCCCACTGTTGTACAGAATGTCACTCAACTTATGCTGCAATCACCAGACTTTCAGGCAGTGCATTCCAATCTCTAACCACTCTCTCTCTCTCTCTCTCTCTCTCTCTCTCTCTCTCTCTCTATGTAAGGAATTACCACCTGCTCCTCATCCCCTACAATTTCCTGGGACGGTCTCTTTTTTCTACCTCTTTTTCTCTTCACTCTATAAAGCAGTTCTTCCACATAAATCATAATAACTCTTTACCAACTTGTCTCAATCACATCCTTTCTTATAGAGCATCCATAGCTCAGTCAGTATAGAGACAAAGCCCTTTGTTTGGAAAGAACTGGGTTTGATTCCTGTCCATGATGGTAGGAACCTTTGTCTCTTTCGACTAAAGGTGAGTTATTTGGTCTCATAAGGAGGTAGAGGGTTTTTATCACCCGGTATCTCTCAGAACAGGCAAACCTGCCCATGAACACACATGGATCTACAGTCATAAAATGCATGCTTAAAATCCTTCATTAAAAGGGCTCAACCAATCCTAAGGGACGGTTGAGGAAAATTAAGGCGGAATCCCACATGAAAACAACAACATCCCTCCCTCCTCTTCCTCATTCTATTCATGAGACTCTGCAAATGACACTCCCTAAATCTGTCCTTATACTTCATATTCCCCAGACCTGAAACCACCTCTCTGGACCCTTTTCCAGTATTTTCATCCCCATGAAAACTAAGTGACTAAATCTATATGAGGCCTGGTTAAGGCATTATACAATGGAATCATAACTTTCTTACTTTTTCATATCTTCCACCTCCTGAATATCCAATTGTTGGTGAACTGGGAACAAATAAAGGTGTTGTGGAGATATTGTGGAATGATTTTAATTGATTGACAATGTGGACTAAAAGTATTGGTTGTCGATGTGTAAGATTATGCACTTTGGGCCACAACAAGGCTGCTTGGGAGGATAAAAGAGAATAGTGTGACAGGAAGGGTAGTCAGTGTGTTGCCTAGGTATGACTGTGGTGAAATGAGGCAGAGAGCAAGGAGTTTGAGGGATGAAGTGAGCTGTATGGGAGCGATGGACTACATTTGAGTGGATATGGTGTGAGTCAATTGGAGAGACTGCTGCTGGAAGGTAGAGAAGTGAATAGAGGGAATGAATCAGATCACAAGGGGAGTGATGTGGAAGAGCAGGAGAGTAAGACAGGAAAGATTGAAGAAGTGGGTATGAATGGGGAAGTGAGTGGTATGAGTATAGAAAATGAGAGAATGGGTGTGCAAGAGGAGCAGGGAAACGGGGAGGCTCAGGGTGGACAGGGATACACAGCGTGAGAAAGGTGGATGCTCCAAGAGGAGGTAAGAGCATGTGTAGACAAGAAAGGAATGGGATGACCAGGGATCAAGAGGAAACAGTTGGAATTGAAAAGGGTTCTGAAATGAAGAAGCAGAAAGGGAAATGGCCCCAGTCGAGCATGGAGAGATCACATCAAGTGAGTGGTATCAATGGAACTAGCTGTAGAAATGAGATGTTGTGCTTGTATACCAACGTTAGAAGGATAAGAAACAAGGCAGATGAATTGGTTGCACTAATTGTGTCTGTTCACCCAAAGATTGTTGGAATAAGTGAGACATGGTTGGAAGAGGATGACATCCTGACAGGAATAGAGATGGAAGGGTATGATGTGTTTCGTGAGGATAGAATGGGTAAAAAGGGAGAGAGAGTGCTATTGATGATAGAGAAAGAATTATGTCCATACAAAGTAGAGATGCAAGACGGAAATAGTGCCAGTGGTTTTGAGGCAGTATGGTGTGAGATAGAGGTGAATACAATCAAATACTTGGTGGGATGTTGTTATAGACCAGGTAATGTGGATGCTGGTGATAGTGAAATGTATAGTCAAATTAGCCAAGCAAATACGAAAAGGGTGATCATTATGGGTGATTTTAATTATGGCAATATAGACTGGAATGATGAGATAGCAACTGGAAGTAAAGGAAATGAGTTTCATGAGGTTTTGAGGGATAACTACCTCAGACAGTATGTAACAGAGGGCACACAAGGATTAAGGGTCTTGGATTTGGTCATCTCATCAGAGAATATAATTATAAATGAGGTGTCAAATCATCCACCAGTTGGTGAGAGTGACCATGAGGTGATTACCTGGGTGGTTGCCAGCAGTGCGAGGACCCCTGTGAGAAAAGGGTAGATGTGGAACTACAAGGGGGGGTGATTATGAAGAGCTCAGGAGACAGCTTGCGGGTGTACTGTGGAATGAAGAGTTAGCTGGAAAAGAGACCAATGCAGCTTGGGGGATTTTCAAAAACTATCTAGTAGATGCAATGTCTAAATGTATTCCAAGGGTGAGAAGGTTAAATAAGGTAGGTGTGAAATGGATGAATAAAGATGAATGGATGAATAAGCATGCGATACAGAGAAAGAGGGAATTGTGGAGGCAGCATAAGAGAAGTGGAAATAACCAATTTCATGAGGCCTACAAAGACCAGGCAAGCAGGGTGACTTGGTTGGTGAGAGTAGCTAAAGAGAGGTATGAACAGCAGTTAGCTAATGAAGCAAAAAAGAATCCTAGGGAGTTCTTTCGATATGTAGCCAGCAAAAGAAAGAATGATTATGGAAGGATGACATTGATTGGAGAAAATGGTATAAAGACAGCTGTTGCAGAATGTGTGGTGGAGATACTTAATGAGCAGTTCATAAAGATCTTTGAATCTTGTGAATATGACTTCATGGAGAGATTGAGAGCAGTTGATGATAGGGAGGAGAGACTGACTGTAAGTGAGCAAGAGGTGTTTGGGGAGTTCAGTAAACCAGATGTAAATAAGGCTGTGGGACTTGATAATATATTGCCGTGTATTCTGAAGGAATGTGCCAGGGAGGTGACACCCGCCTTGACATATTTTTTTAATACGAGTCTTGCACTTGGTCAAGTTCCTAAGGAGTGGAAAGAGGACAAGATTGTGTCACTTCATAAAGGAGGTGATCGAACTCAAGCATCAAACTATAGGCCTATTTATGTGTCAGGTGTTGCGGTTAAGTTGTTGGAGAAGCTTATGAGGACTAGAATCCAGGGTTGGGTTGACAACAATGGTATTATCTTTGATGGACAGCATGGATTTGCTAAAGGGAGGTCATGTTTTAGTAATCTACTTATTACAATAAAGTGACTGCTTTCTTGGACAGAGGAAAATGATACATAGTAATATACTTGTGTTTCGCAAAGGCTTTTGATAGAGTACCTCATGATAAGTTGACAGTCAAACTAGAGCAGATGGGGTTGGATATTAGATTAGTGCATTGCATTGGATACTGGTTATCTGATAGGTATCAACAAGTCTGTATGGGAGTGTGATATCCAGGAAAAGGAAAGTAACTAGTGGGTTGCCTCAGGAATCTGTTTTAGGGCCATTACTGTTTAACTTGTATATTACTGATATTATCGAAGATTTGGATGGAGATATTCAGTTGTTTAAAGATGATGCAAAGTTTGGACGAAACATAAAGAGTAGTGAAGATGTTGTGTGGTTACAAGAAGACTTGAATAAATTGAGTGATTGGGCATGGAAATGCAGATGTGAGTTCAATGTTGCAAAATGTAAGGTTTTAAAATTTGGTAAACAAAGATGGGATGCAGAATTTACGCTTGGTGAGAATATATTGTTGGAGGTAGAGGAAATAAGAGCTCTGGGGGTGATAGTGGATAAGGATCTAAAATTTAGGGAACACATCACCAAAATTGTGAACACAACACAAAGGCTTCTGGGAATGATGCAGAGGACACTGATGTGTAGGAGTTCTTTGATTAGGCCACACATGGACTATTGTGCCTAGATTTGCTCACCCGGTTTTCAGAATGATGAAGAGATGTTGGAAAGGGTCCAAAGGTGACTGACTTAGGTAGTTTCTGACCTCTGGAATGTTGAGTGTGAGGAAAGATTGAGAAGATGTAATTTGCAGAGTCTGGTGGAGAGGAGGAAGAGGGGAGATATGATAGAGACCTACAAGTTGGTAAGGGGTTGTTATAGGATCAATGGTGGAGAAGTTCTACTGAGAATAGTGAGAGATTGGGGGAGAACCAGAGGTCATCCCTGGAAACTGTATAAAGAGGGTGAGAGGCAGGTTTTTTTCATGCAGAGTTGTGAATGATTGGAATGTCTTGCCTGAGAGTGTGGTGTCTGCAAGGGGTTTGAGTGTGTTTAAGACATGGTATGATATGTGTGTGTGATAAAAAGACCTCCCAGATGAATCTTTAACTCCATGAGGTCTTGGGGTAATAATAATAATAATCATAATAATAATATCAAAGGTATAAGCTCTGTATAGCATTAATGGGTCTGCACTGCACGAAACTGAGGCAAGAGATTTGAGATTAGTTATAGACTGGGAGTTCAAGTTATTATTATTATTATTATTATTTGACACCTCCATGGAGTCTAAAGATGCATCAAAGGAGGACACTTGCTCTACAACTCTGTCTCCTCCACTCAATCCAACAAAGTCATCTACTGCCGACCACCACTGGTTTTTTCACAGACAATCACAAGCATCCATGCCCATGCAGGATTCGAACCCACAGCCTTTTAGCTGGAGAGCGGATACGCTATCCACTCGGCCAACCAGGCCAAAAATTACCTCTAGTCGCCAACTAGATTCAAAAGCAAGTCTTCCTTCGTGCAGTCAAGCGCTGTGGTATGCAAATGCCACATCCACTGTGCTAATTGCAGAAGTAGTCAAAATTATTTGTATGATCACCTGGGTGTTGGACACACAGGTAAAGATTATTATTATTATTATTGTTATTGTTCCGGGCAACTCCAACGAGTTGACAGACTCATCGAGGGAGGCCCTAAATTCATGTCAAGAACAACTATTCGACATTGACACAGTATCTATCATACCTTGCCTTGAACTCATTCACGGTCGTAGCACCCATAACAGACTCTGGAAGCTTATTCCACTCATTCACCACTTTCCAAGTAAAAAACCTAGCTCTAACTTCCTTGTCAACCACGCTCTTGTCCAGCTTCCATGCATGGCCCCTAGTCCTCCCACCACTAGTCATATTTTCAAAAATATCTTCTGGATCAATCTTATAGAAACCCTTCAGTAATTTGAATGTCTCAATCATATCACCCCTCCTTCGCCTATCATCCAATCTCTGCAACCCACAAATCTTCAACCTATTCTCATAAGGGTCATTCCACAGACCTGCTATCATCTTGGGCCCTCGTCTCTGGATCCTCTCAACTTCCTCCCCATCATGAAGAAACCCTGGTGCCCATAACTGGGCACAGTAGGCTCGATACAGGGAACAACAACTTGTTTGTCTCTGCATGTTAAAGTATTTTTCAGAAGCCAAGTGATTTGATGAGCTGATTTAGTCGCTTTTGCAATGTGCCCCCTAAACTTCAATTCCCTATCCACCAGCACTCCCAAATCCCTGGCCTCATCAATCTCCTGAAGTACGGTTCCACCAATGTGATATACTGCTGCTATTCTTTTCACCCCAAAGTGCATAACTTTACACCTTGCCACATTAAATTGACATCCATTTTTCCTAGCCCAGTCCTCCAAACTATCCAAATCATCCTGTAAAATTTTGACATCTTGTGCACTCTCAATTGCTCTACCCAACTTTGCATCATCAGCAAACAAGTGAACACTTCCTCTCAAATCCTTTCCTATATCATTGATGAACAAATTGAAAAGCAGTGGTCCAAGAACAGAGCCCTGCGGCACACCACTAGTCACAAGCTGTCTTTTAGACTCCACTCCTGAATAAACCACTCTCTGGTATCTCTCCTTCAACCACCCTCCTATCCATCTCACCAACCCTATATCTATCCCCATCTGCTCCAGTTTACTGATTAGGGTTCCATGTGGTATCCTATCAAAGGCCTTGGCAAGGTCCAGTAGTATCACTGTAAACCCATTACCCCTATCCAGTTCAGCCGTCACTGTGTTATAAAACGTGAGCAAATTACTGAGGCATGATCTACCCTTCACAAAACCATGTTGTCCCCCATATAATATCCCATTTTCATCTATCCAATCCTGTATTCTTTTCTTGACTAATTTCTCTAAGACCTTGACAATGATTCCTGATATGCTAATCGGTCGGTAATTTACAACAGCAGTCTTGGAACCACCTTTATGCAGTAGAACTATTTTCCCCTCTTTCCATCCCCTTGGAACTAACCCAGACTCGAGACTCAAATTAAACAAAATGGTCAAGGGTACTGACAATTCTTTTAGCTGCTTCTCGTATGACACGAGCTGGTATACCATCCAATCCCACAGATGTATTGACATTGAGGTTATGCAATAGACTACTCACCTCCACTTCATTCACCACAATTCCCATATAATCTACTGGTTTATTCGTGTCTGCAATGTCACCACCTGGTTGATATATACTTGCAAAGTGCTCACTAAGTAACTCAACTATATCAACTGATTCAGTTACCTCCCTACCATCGGCATTCTTTAAAATCATTCTGTTTTCCTTTTACTTGCTACATATCTAAAAAACTGTTTAGGATTCTCTTTAGCCTGCATGGCCAATGTTCTTTCGTAATCCTTTTTTTGCTTTTCTTACCACACTTGTTACCCTTCTGGCCTGCACTTTATACCATTCATGTGCCTGCCGGTCACCTTTCTCCTTAAATTCCCTCCATAGTTGTTTTTTTTTTTTGCAGCTCAAGCTTAATGGTGTTATTCATCCATTTAACACCTACTTGATTTATTATTCGGACTCTAGGTATACAGTCAGCCATTGCTTCATGCAAACACTTCTTAACTGCCTCCCATGCACTATCAACTTCTAGTCCTTGCAGTTGTACATGCCATGGCACTGAACCAATCAAACTCCTAAGCTTGTCATACTTTCCAGCCCGATAATTCCACATGTACCCTGTCTTAATTGAAAATTCCACACCTTTAGCCACTTCCCAAGTCAAGACCCTATGATCACTCTCACCAATCGGTGGCAATGTGGTCATATTTGTTACAGCCAAATCCTCAGATGTAATTACTAGGTCAAGCACTCTCTGATCCCTAGTAATTTTCTATTACATGCTGTCGCAGATAGTTATCCCTTAATAACTACATAAAATCCAATTCCTTCCTCCCATGTGTCCTCTCCTCACTCCAATCAATGCGACCATAGTTAAAATCTCCCATAATAATTACCCTCCTTCCACTCATTTCTTCTATTTGCTTGTGCATACTGTCACCACCATCTTTTCCATCACCTGGTCTATAGCAGCACCCAATTGTATATTTAGTTCTGCTAGCCACAATCTCACACCAAATGGCCTCAAATGTGCTCTTTTCTCTATCCTGCAATTCAACTTCTATTCTCCTTGGCTGTAGCTCATCAGCTATCATCGACAATACTCCTCCTCCCATTTTATTCTCCCTGTCATTCCTGTACACACTATATCCATCACATTCAATCCCACTAGCTATATCATCTACAGTCAGCCATGATTCACTAATACCAATAACCTGTGGTCTGGAAGTGCCAACCATGGCCAAAAACTCTTCCTTCTTCTTCCAAATACTCCTAGCATTAGTGTACATGAATTTAAGACCCCCATTAGCCCCAACCATATCTTGATGCCTTATATTAACTATCCCACTCTGATTTGCTGTCCTTATTCGCTTGGGCATATTATATTCATTCATACATTCAACTCCCTCCCTAAGGACTGTATATCTACCCTACCCCCCCTTAATAATTCTAGTTTCCCTGAATTTGCATATCCACTACATTCAGCAACACTTTCTCAAGTCTCCTTACACCATAGGTTATCATCTCTAAAAGGTATGACTACATTTTGACTTCTGTGCACAGATTTAGGCTGGGTTTCTTGGGGATAAGGAAGGTGGAGATAATCCAGAGTATGGCAACCAGGATAGTGATAAGTTTGTTGAATATTCTCTATAAAGGCAGGCTGAAGGTTTATGATTTACAAAATTTGTTTGATGCATAGAAAGAAAGAGTATGATAGAAATGTATAACTTACTAAGAATGCTTTATAGGATAGAATCCAGAAGAAATTTTTCAATATGTAATATTTAGGAGATAACAAGGAATCACTCTGGATATTGAGTAAGAGTGCAACTACTGAGGATATGAGGACAGTATTTTTGCTATGTTTTATATTTGCTTTGAGAGTGGTGAATGAGTTATCAGAAGTAGTTGTGAGGTGGGGGGTATGGTGATTAGGGATATAATGTGAATAATGGCTAGTGTGGGCTTTCTGCTAGGGGTTTTCTAACTCCATGGAGATGCTTAAATAATAATACTGAACTACTGGAAGAATTTAACAAACGAATATAAGTATAAAGAGTAATTTTTTTGCATGGCAGGCATTGGAGGTTTGCCAGAGTGTAGTGAGTGCGACATGTGTGAATAAATTTAGCTTATGGTAGCACAGATATTGTAGCATTTAGGGTCAACCATCTATGATATTTTTGACTCAGTAATATATGCTAATAATAATAATATATATTTTTAATCTTTTCAAACTTCTTGTTATACTATGAGAATATTCATCTTTTTATTTCTGAATGGCAGTTTCTAACTATTATAACTTTTAGAGGAAACACTTTTATGAATGTTGAATAATTAAATTTGTATGTGATGTGTAAAATTTTGAAATATCACTACTTATTTAAACATATTTTTCAAGAGCAGCTTCTGTTGTTTATAAAATAATAATTTGAATATTTAATATTTATTTCTCTCCTAGTTTTAGAAGATTCAAGGTTTACATATCCAGGATCATCCTCCTGGGTATATTCTCCAGATTGTAATACAAACCGAAAGTTAATGTTGTCAGTTCCCAACACTGATTTTCCCAGAAGATTCAACAAACCAACTTCTACTCTTCCTCATTTACCAAAGTTAGTACCACCTAGTACTTTTTTTCGCATGGCTGGAATTGGGTGGTTTCAAGATCAGCAGAGTCATCTTTTTTCTTCCTCAAAAAATTCTACCTATTTGTTTCATTCTAGGCAGCCATCTCCAAGAGAAGGTCATTCACAACTTTCATCAGATTTATTAAATGTAGAAAATTATAAGAAAATTAAAGCAAAACAGATAAGACAAAACTTTGCTGATGACATGAACAGAAATAAAATAGTAAATGTTATTGATTTAACAGTTGATGAAAACGTGGATAAAGAATGCACTCAGAAAGAGGAAGAAGTGAAGATAAAATCATCACACTCACCTGATCTAACAGACATGTGGAAAAAAGTTGGAGTAAAATATGGGAAGCATAAAAGACACAAATCACATGATAAAGGCTCTTCTTTTGAGGTAAATAAAGTCAATATCTCTCATTCTCTTCCATGGATGTATTCATATCTTGGATCATCTCCTCTACCATGCACAAAAGGAAAACCTTATAAATCTATGAATGAAGAAATATCTTCTTTAGCAGCACAGAAGATGTTTAAAAGAACTAATCATATCTCAAATCACTATATGTCAACTGGCTTTAGAAAATCATATGATGGAATTGCGAAAAATACTTTACTAGTGAATGATCTTAATAATGAACAAGAAATAGCAAGTATGTTGACAGGCCTGTCAGGACATGGTGATTCTGCATCGTATTTGGAATATGCCAGGAACCTAGCAATTCATGGTAGTGACATTACAGGAATAACAAAGCCTTCTTCATTAACAAATGTTAATGATTCTAAAATGAAACATGACAGAGCATGCAAGAATTCTACTATAAATATTCATCCTGAAAACACTTTAAGAAATGGGTCACCTAAAAGCAAATTACATAATCATCGGGAATCCATGACAATTTCAAATTCCTCTGGAATATCAAACATGTCAGAGTCTCAAGTTCTAGTAGAAAAAAGGGATAATCCTCATTTTGCAGACACTTCTGTTTCAGCTCAAAATAGCAATGAATATATTCATTTGCCTTTGAAGTCCCATCAAGGAAATGAGTATTCATCACTAAAATATGAAAGCTTGTCAAATTCTGGAGCTACCATAGCAACTGACAGCTATGAGAAAGCTACAATTAGTGAGTGTGTTTGTGAAAAGAAAAGTGATCATGAAGCTGCTTTTTCAGAAAATAATCAGTGCAATAACAATAAACAACCTCACAGTCAACATGGTGGCATATCTAAACCAAAGATCAAGTCATACAGTAAGAAAACTTCAAGAAAGCAAGTCTTTGATAGATCAGTTATTGGGCTTCATGCCAATCATTCTGCAGTAGGAAAAATAAGGAAACATACTTGGAGAGCTGCATGCAAGATTCAAGCATCAAAAGCTAAAGGTATGTTACTGAAATAACTGAAATATTTAAATAGTTAATGAATGAATATCATTGCTAAAGAAAGCAATATAATATTATCCTTGATGGTTTTTATCATTGTTCTTTTATCAAACGCTTGCATTTTCAGTCTTCTGTTGTTATTATCATTATTAATTTTTTTGTGCATCCACATGGAGTCAAATACTCATTGTGCAAGGCATGCTCTAACCATTATTCCCATAATAATTATTGTTTCTCTCCTTGAACTCATTGTTGTAATAGTACATGGTTTGTGATCTCTGCATCCCAAAGTGAATAATGACCTAACACTTGGCCACATTAAACCACATTAAACTGGTAGCCTTTTTTCTTTGCTCATACTGTTCATCATGCAGGATGAGCAAATGATGCAAAATTATCTATTCCTAGCTTTGCATCACTGGCAGACATCTGAATATTTCCTCTGAATCCTTTCGTATATATCCTTATTGTACAAATTAAACATCAGCAGACCAAGTACTGAGTCCTGCAGTATGCCAATAGTCACCCACCTTCTGTTGGATTTAGTTCTCCCATATACTGCTTCCTATCAGTCACCTTCTTATCCAAATCACCAACTTCATATCCATTCTCATTTGCTACAATTTATGTAACGGAGTGAGTTCCATGTGATATGTTGTGAAATGCCATTGTAATGTCCAGTTGTATCATTTGATGACCATTTCCTTTATCTGACTCAAACCGCATTGCACAAGTGAAGAAGAGGACACAAATTGGTGGAAAGTGGATGACTGATAAGAAGCAGTATATGAGAGAACTAAATCCAGCAGAAGGTGGGTGACTGTTGGCATACTGCAGGACTCAGTACTTGGTCTGCTGATGGTTAATTTGTACAATAAGGATATATAGGAAAGGATTCAGAGGAAATATTCAGATGTCTGCCAGTGATGCAAAGCTAGCATAATGCAACAAAATGTAAGGTCTTGAGGTTTGGGACACATCGAGGGGACAACTGCATACTCTATTGGAGGAGTTGTACTGGAGGAAGTAGGAGAGACAAGAGATCTGCGGTTGATGATTATACAAACCTGAAATTCAGGGAACATAGTCCAAAGGTGATGAAGGTAACACAGAGGATTGCTGCAATAATGAGTAAACACTGACCTGCAGAAATAAAAGAGTTATCATTCCATTGTATAAGACCCTGACCAGACCACACATAGATTATTGTTCTCAGATATGGTCCCCAGGATTTGAGGGGATAAATTAACTGTGGAAAGGGTATAGAGGCAGATAACAAAGATGGTTTCAATACTGTACAATGTTAGTTATGAAGATTGACTGAGGGTAAGAGTGGACTGCAGAGTTTGGTGGATGGAAGAAAGAAAGGTGATATGATTGAGACTTTTTAAATTGTTGAGGGGTGGTTACAGGGTTGACACTGGGGAGTTCTTTCGCTTGGTTGAACAGCAGGAAAGAGTGATGGCAGGGGGCTATCCCTGGAAGTTACGAAAAGAGGCTGTGAGCGGGAGGGTGAGGAGTGGTTACTTTGCCATCACTCTTTCTCGCTGTGAAATGCATTCCACAGTTCAACCACCCGGAGGGTGGTTGAACTGTGGAATGCATTTCCTTATAGTGTGGTGAGAGAGAGAACAGTCAATGAGTTTAATGGTCAATGGTATGATAGACTTTGTGTTTCCTAGGAAGGACCTCCCACGATGAGTCTTTTGACTCCATGGAGACCTGAATAGTGGTAATAGTAATTACAAAAAAGTGAGCAAATTACAAAGCAAAACCTACTCTTCGCATGTTGCCCTTTATAGAGTTTCATTTTGCTGTCCACCCATTCATGGATTCTGCCTTTTATATAGTACACCTTAATCATCACTCCTGAGATACTGACTGGTGTATGATTTGCTATTAATGCTAGTATTTGTCTTGTAATTTGGTACATTCTTTTCAAAATGATCACTGATTAATCAATTATTTCATTTGCTTCTCTTACCTCACTGTCATCAGTACTCATTCAAGTCATCTTTTCTTTTCATTTCTTTTCATAAAAATATTCATTCTTACTTAAATTAAGGGGATATTAATTCCCACATAGTTTTAAAACCGAATAAGAAACTCAAAGATTGGAATCAGAGAGTTTCTTGCCGAATATAGTAAACTATAAAGTATCGGCGCACACTAGCGTTAGCCAATGCAAGTGATCCTAGTACGTGGTACAATCTCGGGCAACTCGTTGCAAAGGTGAGTAAAGTTCAGATCGCTATTCTTAGGTATTTTCCATAATGTAAAAACACATTTCCTAGGAAATGTATGCTGTTTTTACATTATGGAGGGGTCACTACCCAGACCGGTTTCAGCCTTTTTTGAGGCTTCATCAGTGAGTAGGTAGACCCAATGCCAAAGTGTATAGCGAAAAGAACTTATGTACTTTGCGAACGAGTTTTCCAAACAGGTGCAACCATTAAGTTATTTAAGTATAAAGAGCTAATAAGCTTCATTTCGGCAATGAAAACATTACTTAAATTAAGGGGATATTAATTCCCACATAGGATATTAATTCCCTCCATAATGTAAAAACAGCATACATATCCTAGGAAATGTGTTTTTACATTATGGAAAATACCTAAGAATAGCGATCTGAACTTTACTCACCTTTGCAACGAGTTGCCCGAGATTGTACCACGTACTAGGATCACTTGCATTGGCTAACGCTAGTGTGCGCCGATACTTTATAGTTTACTATATTCGGCAAGAAACTCTCTGATTCCAATCTTTGAGTTTCTTATTCGGTTTTAAAACTATGTGGGAATTAATATAATATCCCCTTAATTTAAGTAATGTTTTCATTGCCGAACTGAAGCTTATTAGCTCTTTATACTTAAATAACTTAATGGTTGCACCTGTTTGGAAAACTCGTTCGCAAAGTACATAAGTTCTTTTCGCTATTTCGCTATATACACTTTGGCATTGGGTCTACCTACTCACTGATGAAGCCTCAAAAAGGGCTGAAACCGGTCTGGGTAGTGACCTCCCTCCATAATGTAAAAACAGCATACATTTCCTAGGAAATGTGTTTTTACATTATGGAAAATACCTAAGAATAGCGATCCGAACTTTACTCACCTTTGCAACGAGTTGCCCGAGATTGTACCACGTACTAGGATCACTTGCATTGGCTAACACTAGTGTGCGCCGATACTTTATAGTTTACTATATTCGGCAAGAAACTCTCTGATTCCAATCTTTGAGTTTCTTATTCGGTTTTAAAACTATGTGGGAATTAATATCCCCTTAATTTAAGTAATGTTTTCATTGCCGAAATGAAGCTTATTAGCTCTTTATACTTAAAAAATTCATTCTTACTTTTACTCACCATAACAAAAGAACTCTCATAATTAGGATTCCTCTCAAATAATTAGCTCTGGCCCTTCTTACCATACAGGGTCACCCTTCTTATCTGTGTTACATGGTTCCCATCTGTGAAAGGTTATTAAGGTTATTAGTAAACCTATAGTACAATTGTAATGTGTGTGAGCTAAATTTATGTTTTCATTCTTATCAATTTTTATATATTTTTTTTATTCATTTTTACATAGTCCAGAAACCCTACTCTAGAGACCAAATGTGGAACTTTTTCAAGGCACAGCAGGATTCAAAGCTGTGACCTGTTGGTTTGGAGAGTGGGTATGCTAGGTCAGCAGCATAATAATGCTGCTCAGCTTAACTCCTATCTGATTTATCCTCCTGAGTCTGATACTGTTTTCTTCAAACACTCTTTGACCATCTTTCCCCAAATTCTTTTCCTATTTTGCTCTCTGAACTGACTCCTTAGTTTGTCACAATCTTTTGTGTTTTTGCTTTTTAATTCTGCATATACTGCCCCCCCCCCCCACACTCCTGTTCTTAACTGAAAATTGTGCAAATCTCACAGTCTCTCAGGTTAAGACCATATGTTTAATAATTTAATAGTTTGACGTTTAGTGTAATAGAAATGTTTAACATTCAGTAGATTTGGGATTGAAATTTGTATTTATGAACAACACTGTTGCAAGTAAGAGCCATATTCTTAGCTGCTTAAATTGTAATGGCTGTATTTTGTCTTTTGTATTTGTATGTTATTGTTTAAGGTTTCATTAGCTCACTAGCCATTTTGGATCTATGTGGATTTTCATTGGGGTTATGTAATGCAAGATAAGGATTAATAATATGGCTATTATGTTTAAAACTTTGGTTTCTTAGAATAGTGCAAATGCTTATTTATTATTATTATTAAATTATTATTATTATTATTATTATTATTATTATTATTATTATTATTATTATTATACAGGTAGTATCTTCACGGAGTCAGAAAACTCATTGTAGGAGGCACAATACCTATCATACCTCTTCTTAAAATCATTCATTGTCAGGACACTCACAACTACTTCTAATAATTCATTCCACTTGCTTGAAAAGTGGTAAATGAGTGGAATGAATGGCAAATCATTCCCTCGTTTACCACTCTTCAAGCAAGAAATCTAGTCTGTACACCCTTACTAACTACACTCTTGCACAACCTCCAGGGGTGATCATTAGTTCTCTCTATTTGTCGTATATTGAAAAATGTATTTTGTGTCAATCCTGTAGAACAACTTTAGTAACTGTAAGTTTCCATCATGTCACCTCTTTTCTGCCTATTAGCTAAATTTTGCAACACACATAGGGAGCATTTCATAGACCTGCCACCAATTATTGTCCGTGTGGTTAGCCTAGTGGCTATGCTCTTTGCAACCATATGCCTAGGGAAGGAGTGTCCTAGGTTCGATTCTTGTCAACGACATGAGGAGCTCAAGGATCTTCTTCAGACATAGCCAAGTTAGCCGATCTTGGACATGGACAGCAGGGTTCTTCCCCCAGTTTATCAGGGGTTTTTCATCCCACAAGCAGGCAAACTGGCCCCGTAAACACACACACGGATAACAGTCATGAATACTGCCTTTAGGAGGATGCAGCAGAGGAGTGGCGAACCAGTTGAATTAATATGCCAGTAACCCCTCATTAGGAGAGGACTCAACCCGTCCTAGGATGGATGAGAGGGATAGGATAGGTCGCCAATTTGGTGCCCCAGGTGACTAATTCTTTTCACAGTAATCAATATGCAGAGAATCAGAGCTTTATAAACAGAGATAATACTCTTCCTATCTCTACCTATCAGTGTTCATTAACATCCAAGTAATTCTCTGAGCTATTTTGCTCATTTTACAGTATGACCTCTGAACTTCAACTCTGTCCACAATCTAGCTTCATCAGTCACCTGCAATCCAGTACCATCAATGCAATATACAGCATGTAGTTTTTTCCAACAAAGGTGAATAACTTTATACACTGATTCTCATGAATTAAGGTATAAAGACAAAATATGCAATAACTTGAAGGGGGATTGGATATGAAATTCAGGTACATTATGTGAAAAGTGACACTGAGTCTGGTTATTGTACCAGATTCAGTGTTAGATGAGTGGTGCTGTCATCAGTATATGCAAATGAACTACAGCATAAAAGCATCCACTTTTGAGTGATTTTCCATTTCATATCTGGAGTGAGAACAAAGCATTTCATAACATAATTCTTGGTTAGGGCTGCAAAACATCATTTAACTGATGAATTCAGGTGGTGAGCCATCGTATCACAATAAAGTGACTGCTTTCTTGGACAGAGGAGAAGGATACACAGTAATATACTTGGATTTCGCAAAAGCTTTTGATAGAGTACCTCATGATAAGTTGACAGTCAAACTAGAGCAGATGGGGTTGGATATTGGATTACTGCATTGGATTGGAGACTGGTTATTTGATGGGTATCAACAAGTCTGTATGGGGGTGTGATATCCAGGAAAAGGAAAGTCACTAGTGGAGTGCCTCAGGGGTCTGTTTTAGGGCTATTACTGTTTAACTTGTATATTAATGATATTGGTGAAGATTTTGGATGGAGATATTCAGTTATTTGTAGATGATGCAAAGTTAGGACGAGCCATGAAGAGTAGTGAAGATGTAGTGGCCTTACAAGAAGACTTGAATAAATTGAGTGATTGGGCACGGAAATGGAGATGTGAATTCAATGTTGCAAAATGTAAGGTTATAAAATTTGGAAAACAAAGATGGGATGCAGAATTTATGCTTGGTGAGGATATATTGTTGGAGGTGGAGGAAATAAGAGATCTGGGGGTGATAGTGGATAAGGATCTAAAATTTAGGGAACACATTGCCAAAATTGTGAAGACAACACAAAGGCTTCTGGGAATGACGCGGAGGACATTGACGTGTAGAAGTATGGAGATTCTTGTTCCGTTGTATAAGGCTTTGATTAGGCCACACATGGACTATTGTGCCCAGATTTGGTCACCAGGTTTTCAGAATGATGAAGAGATGTTGGAAAGGGTCCAATGGCGACTGACTAAGGTAGTTTCTAACCTCTGGAATGTTGAGTGTGAGGAAAGATTGAGATGTAAATTGCAGAATCTGGTGAAGAGGAGGAAGAGGGGAGATATGATAGAGACCTACAAGTTAGTAAGGGGTTGTTATAAGATCAATGGTGGAGAAGTTCTACAGAGAATAGTGGGAGATCAGGGGAGAACCAGAGGTCATCCCTGGAAACTGTATAAAGAGGGTGTGAGTAAGGGAGTGAGAGGGAAGTTTTTTTTGCGCAGAGTTGTGAATGATTGGAATGCCTTGCCTGGGAGTGTAGTGTCTGCAAGAAGTTTGAGTGTGTTTAAGATGAGATGTGTGTGTGAATAAAAGGACCTCCCAGATGAGTCTTTGACTCCATGAGGTCTTGGGGTAATAATAATAATAATAATACTGGAGGCTGGCCAAAGTCAGGTGGAGGTGGTCAGATGGCTGCATGTAAGTTGGTCCATAGTTCAAAGACTGTGGAACAAATTCCAACATTCACAAACAGCATCCCCTCCTCGAGATGCAGTAAAGGAAAGCCATGGGCTACACCTTCAGTGGGTGAACCATACCTCTGATTATCTGCTGGCCTATACTGGAGTACTAACCCAAATTCTGCTACAATCTGACCTCGCATCAGCTACAGGAACATTGTGTCTGCTTCCACTGAAGGCTTCAGAAAGGTAGTCTGTGTTTGTATGCTAGGTGACTGGTAGTCTGCATGCCCCTATCCCCCATGCCACAGGAGAACAACTTTGAAATGAGTCAGATTCTATGTCAATACAGTCATGTCCCAATTTGCCCTACAAAGCAACACTAGTCATGCTCTGATCTACAGTGAACCAGGAGCATGTTATCATTCCTCTGATATCCATGAAAGAGACACTTAATGGATGTAGTTTGATGGTTTTGGAAGGACGTACCAATCTGTATGTGCATCCTAGTGGAACTGTGAACGCTGCAACTTATAGAGATTTGATCCTGGTCCCCTGTGTTCATCTGTATTCAGGTATGATAGGCAAGACATTTATCCTAACAGATGATAATGCTCATTGTTATCAAATGAAGCTTGTAGACCAATATCTTCAAGAAGAGACTATTGTATGTTTGGACTGCCCAGCCAGGTCTTCTGACCTTAATCCTATTGAATGTGTTTGGGATGCTCTAGACAAACTTATTGCTTCTCTTAGTTTCCACCACTCCAAAAAAAAAAAAAAATCTTGTGGGACTTAGGAGAGCTTTGTAAGAGTAATTTTAAGTAATTTTTGCAAGACAATTTTAGGAAAATGTTCACGAAGTTTCAAATTCCTATCCACCATCACTCTCAGATCTTCCATCTCCTCCACTTCCTCTAAGATATTCCCACCAACCCTATACTCTGCATGTCATCCCAGTCTAAAATCTTACACTTTGCTACATTAAACTGACACCCCCGCCCACACACACACACACACACTTGCCTATTGAGACAGTCTAGTCAAGTCCTCTTGCAAGGCTACAATATCTGCTCTGCTTCTCATAACTCTCTCCAACTTTGTATCATCTGCCAACAACTGTATATCACCATTAAACCCCCTTCCAGTGTCATTCACATACAAATAATGTCCCTAAAACAGATCCTCCTGGAGCACACACTAGCGACTTTCCTCTTCTGAGATATCACTCCCCTATACACAACCTGCTGACCTATTAGACAGCTAATCTCCAATCCAATGCACTAATTTACCATCTAAACCTATCTGTTCCAATTTAACTACTAGCTTGTCATGTGGCAATTTATCAAAAGCCTTTGCAAAATCTAAATATACTACTGTATATGCATTCTCCTTGTCCCATGTATTCATTACCTTGTTATAATAAGTAAGCAGATTGCTAAAATAATTAGCAGATAGATTATGAGAATACTTCTAAATGTTTTCTTTTGTTGTTGTTGTTTGGAGAGCAGTGGGATGTGTACAGTTGGTAAAGGAATTTAATGCATGACAAATATTGTGACAGAGTTCTAATGTGTTAAAGTTAGAATCGAAGTTTTAATCCATTGCTGTTGCCAGATTAGATCATGCCCTGATGGATTATAAGACAAAAATATAAGAAAATCTCCAATTGCTATTTTGTTTTTATTACAACAGAAACATTAATGCAAAACAATTACATAATAATATTAATTAAATGTTTGCTCTATAGGGATATTGCACAATAAAACTGTTTATAAGCTCTTCTAAATTTAAATTATAAGCTATGTCCACCTCTATCGATATAGTTGCTAGACCAACCAATCTTTCTTGAGTCATTGCTGTTCACAAATAATTTTTAATCACTTTACGCTTGGAAAAACTTCTTTCTGCACTTGCTACGCTAACAGGAATGGTTAGCGTAGCGACGGCGCCTACTGAAATATGCCTGAACGAGTGGCCTTATTAAGCTGTGCCGTGAGGCAGACTGTCTCGATGCTACACCCTGATGATGGTACTGTTTTAATGTCTTGTATGTGTAACAATTTGTACATGATAACACCATGAATGATTTGAAAAGCATTATGAAACTGTTTGCTGATCACTGTGAATTATTGATATCAACATCTTCTGTGCTAAATAGTTACAAAAAAGAGTGAATTTTAATATACGTTTATTATCTGCTAGCCTGGATTCTGTATGGTAAGAGTATCTGGTCTACAGTCGATAGGCTGGAGGTTTGAATCCTGTAATAGGCATGAATGTTTCTGGTTTTCTTTAGATAGGAAATAAATTTCATCACTTGATGCGAGGCCACACTGAGCAATAAAGATTGCTTGGGGGAGGCCTGAAGTGCCTTGAAAAAGTTTCATTTGTTTTAATATTGGAAACTGCCAGGTAGCATAATAATATAACTATAAAAATAGTGGGAAACTCACGTTAAAACTTTTTTATGTAGAATATATGCCTAAGTATCATAGGCATCTTCGGAACAGGATTATAAAATAACAGTCAAATAACAGCAGACAATTTCATTTGATAGAACAGGAAGAAAGAGCAAGTACAAGAGTACTTGCTCTTTTATGAAAGGTACTTCCTTTCATAACTTCTAAGGAAGTTATGAAAGGAAGTTGTGAGCAAGAGGATAATGGCTGGTTTCTTTACATAGAGGGTGGTTGAACCATAGAATGCATTGCATGATAGAGATAAAGCTCAAGGAGTGGTATGAAAGACTTTTTGTTTTCCAAGATGGGCCTACCAACAATGAGTCTTTTGACTCCATGGGAGCCTGAATCATCATCATAATAATAATTCTAAAAAGCACCACCTTAGTAGCAAATGTAAGATAACTAAAATGGTTAATAATTTCCAACTTAAAAAAAAATAAAAATTAAATAAACAAAATCAATCTCTCTGTCATTCTCTCTCTCTATATTATTATTATTCAGGCCTCCATGGAGTCAAGAGACTCATTGTAGGTGGTCCTGCTTAAGAAACACACACATACACATATATATGTATGTAGAGAGAGAGAGAGAGAGAATAGATAAATTTTTAAGTTAGGAAATTATTCACTGTTTTAGTTACCTTACATTGGTAAGGTAACTAAAACAAGTGAATTTTTTTTAGAATTTTCTGTTATTGTTTGATTGCTTCTGTAATCCTGTACTGAAACTTATGATGCACAGGCAAAAATTCTACAATAAATAAAGTTTTAACATGAGGACTCACATGAGGAATGGGTGTTATAGGATATCATTTGATGAAATTTTCTGTTATATGAAAGGTGGGGAGAGAATATGGGGGGGCATACATGAAAGTTAAGTTCGTTCACAGTCAAGAAAGGGGAAAGAGCTAGGTTTTTGGGTTAATGAGTGCAACTAGTGTGCATGAATTTAAGGTATGACAGATGGTTTGGGTGATTTATAGCCTCCCTCGATGAGTCCTTGACTTCCTGGAAGTCTCAGATAATAATAATAATAATAATGTTTTTTTTTTTTCTTGGAATAATTCTATCTCTGCTGACCAGCTGAGATAGAATTATTTGAACTAGGTGAAAAATAATTTACTTGATTCACTTTATTGATTGCATTTCAAATAAAAAAATTATCATTAGACTTCTTTCAGGATTTTAATTAGTTACTAGCTTCTACCATATTGAAATGTGAATGATTGATTGCTATAGGATTTTTCAATTATATTCAGCAGGTGAAATACCTTCCCTGTATAATTCCCTGATTAATACAATATGCTACATGAGGAAATCCATGTTATTAACTTTAGTCAGCTGTGGTAAAGGAAAGCATGCAGAAAAAATGAGAGCACGTAAGTTATCAATAAAAATTATTTGTTAATAGATTAATGCAATAAAATGTTATGTCTTCTTCTTCTTCTTCTTCTTCTGCCTATAAACTTCAGCTTGTTGCAACAGTTTATAATTATTATTTATGTAGGCAGTGGCGCACTCAGGATTTAATCTTGGAGGGGGCCTTGATCGCTAATTCATAAGTATCACACAACATAAATAAAAAAATGAATTTTAATTAGGAAAAGATTTTTGGAAATTTTTCTAGTGTTTTTTCCTTTTCTTTGGGGGGTGCCTGGGCCCCTTGCCCCCCCCCCCCTCTGGGTGCACCACTGTATGTAGGCAATCTGTCAATAGTTTTTTGGATTCCATTGGTCATTTTTTGTTTTGGTTTCCAGTTTGTGACTATTTACTTATTATTATTATTTTAGACTGCACTAATCATTATTCACACAACATATATCATATTTTTCTCTAAACTCATTCATCGTCCAAGAACTCACAACTACCTCTGGCAATTTATTCCATTCATTCCCCCTCTCCAAGCAAAGAACGTAGTCAGCACACCCTTGGTAACACTGTGTTAAACAACTTCCAGGAGTGACTGGTTGACTCCTTGTTCTGTCAATACACATTATGTATTGAAAAATTTCTTTTGTGTTAATCTTATAGAATCATTTTAGTAACTTATATAAGTTGCTATCATTTCCCCTCTCTTCAGCCTGTCAGTTAAATTCTGCAACCCACACACCTTCACTCATAGATAGATATCATGCATATCTTATGATTTAATTCTCTATTGTTTTTTTAATCTATTATGTTAATATGATTATGCCATTCTGATTTCTTTTTTATCCATTTATTTATCAGTTGTAACTGATGTATCAATCTTTTCATTTTTTTAAACTATAAAACTAACAACCTTAAACTAATACTCACCCGTTCAGACAGTCTATTTAGGTCCTCTTGCACACAACATCTGCTCTATTTCTCATAACTCTCCCCAACTTTGCATTATTTGCAAACAACTGTATATCACCATTTAAGTCCTTTCCAATGTCATTTATATACAAATTAAACAACAATGGCCCAAAACAGACCCGGGGGCATGCCACTAGTGACTTTTCTCCTCTGGGATATCATGCACCCATACACAACCTGTTGATACCTATCAGACAGCCAATCTCCAATCCAGTGCAATAATCTACTATCCAACCCCATCTGTTCCAATTTAACTAATACTTTGTCATGTGGTAATCTATTGAAAGCCTTGCAAAATGTAAATATACTACTGCATATGCATCCCCCTTGTCCAATATATTTGTCACTTTGTTATAATAAGTAAGCAGATTGTTAAGCGTGATCTTCCTTTAGCAAACCCATGCTGTTCATTAAAGAGAATTCATCCCAACCTTGAGATGTAGAGCAGACGAAACCAACCTTGCCTATCAAATTTCAAGGCTTTGCACTTTCCAACATTAAACTAATAGCTCCAATCATTTGCCTACTCACATATGAGAGGGGGGGGTCTGGAAAGTTCTGATAAACACCTAGAACAAAAATGATATTAAAGGAACTGATATAATCACAAGAAAGAATATACTAGTAGCAGAGTTATGAAGGTAACTTATGCTCTTATATTCTCATGTTCTTTGTTGAGGTTATATCAGTTGCTTTAAACCCTCCGTAGCTTGCAGCTGATCTGACAGATACATACAAAATGTTTAATATAAATATTATTATTATTATTATTATTATTATTACTATTATTATTTAGGCCTCCAAGGAGTCAAAAGACTCATCGCGAAAGGTCCATCCTAGGAAACACCAGTCTATCAAGACTCAACATGGGAGTCCCACCTAAGAAACAAAGGCTATCATACCACTCCTTAAACTCATTGACCATTCTCATTCTCACCACTCTATCAGGCAATGCAATAACTAATATTGTAACAAAGGCAGATAACAAAGACAATTTCAGTCCTGAAATTGTCTTTGTTATCTGCCTCTGTACCCTTTCCACAGTTAATTTATCCCCTTCAAATCCTGGGGACCAAATCTGAGAACAATAGTCTAAGTGTAGTCTGATCAGGGTCTTATACAACGGAATAATAACTCTTTTATCTATGCAGGTCAGCGTCCTCATTATTTCAGCAATCCTTTGTGTTACCTTCACCACCTTTGCAATATGTCCCTTGAATTTCAGATTTCTATCATCCTCAACCCCAGATCTCTTGTCTCCCCCTACTTCCTCTAGTATATCTCCTCCAATAGAGTATGATGCGTCCCATCGATGTGTCCCAAACCCCAAGACCTTTCATTTTGCTGCATTAAAGCAACACTCCCATTCATTTGCCCATCTGTCTAGCTTATTCAAATCCTCTTGCATGACTACCACGTCTGCACTATTACTAATAACCCTTCCCAGCTTCACATCATCTGCAAACAACTGAAAAATCCCCTGCAATCCACTGAGAATGTCATTGACATAGAGGTTAAACAATATAGGTCCCAGTACTGAGCCCTGTGGAACCATTGTAACGAGTGGTGAGGTATGGAAATTTTAACAAAGGACTCGCATCGTCGAGAAAAAAAAAAAAAGCCTAACTTAGCCCCTATATTGCGACTTTGTAGAGCTTCTGACAGATATGATAATTCCTGTAGGATATCAATCATTAATGCTAGATCTTTTAAAAATTCCAAATTGAGAAGTCAGTTTAAAAAGCCCTTATATTTATCATTCGATGCAAAATGATTGCATAAAGCTGGGTAATTTCTCCACAATGCAAGAGCCGTTTGTAAACTGAGCTACCTATCGTGGTCCAAACACATGGCAGATCTTTAAAATTTTGATACCAAGATCTTTTGCAATCATTTTTAATTCTTGTGAACTTTTATGGTGATTGATGATAAAAAAGCATATAATTTATCCATAAATATTTCAAAATGATTTATTTCTTTAATGTTTTTTTATTGAATCATGTGATGCTAAGTGCAAACGATTAGTGCAATGCCAAATCACAACGTTGGGAAATTTATTATTATTATTATTATTATTATTATTATTATTATTATTATTATTATTATTCAGGCCTCCAAGGAGTCAAAAGACTCATCGAGGGAGGTCCTTCCTAACACATAAAGTCTGTCAAGATTCATCGAGGGGAGGTCCCCCCTGAGAAACACAAAGTCTATCATACCACTCTTTAAACTCACTGACCGTTCTCGCTCCCACCACTCCATCAGGCAATGCATTCCACGGCTCAACCACCCTCCATACAAAGAAACCACTCCTTACCCTCTTGCTCACAGTTTCCTTTCGTAACTTCCAGGGATGGCCACTTGTCATCACTCCTTCCTGCTGTTCAACCAAGCGAAAGAACTCCCCAGTGTCAACCCTGTAACCACCTCTCAACAGTTTAAAAGTCTCAATCATATCACCTCTCCTTCTTCTATCCACCAAACTCTGCAGTCCACATTCTCTCAGCCGATCCTCATACAGTCCTGAAACCACCTTTGTCATCCGTCTTTGTATCCTTTCCACAGTTAATTTATCCCCTTCAAATCCTGGGGACAAAATCTGAGAACAATAGTCCAAGTGTGGTCTGATCAGAGACTTATACAAAGGGATGATAACCCTCTTATCTCTGCAGGTCAGTGTCCTTCTCATAATAGCAGCAATCCTCTGTGTTACCTTCACCACCTTTGCAATATGTCCCCTAAACTTCAGGTTTCTATCAATCATCAACCCTAGATCTCTTGTCTCCCCTACTTCCTCCAGTATAACTCCTCCCATAGAGTATGCAGCATCCCATCGATGTTTCCCAAACCTCAAGACCTTACATTTTGCTGCATTATACTGATACCCCAATTCATTTGCTCATCTATCTAGCTTATTTAAATCCTCTTGCAGGGCTACCACATCTGCACTATTATTAATAATCATTCCCAGCTTCGCATCATCCGCAAACAACTGAATATCCCCCTGCAATCTACTGGCTATGTCATTGATATAAAGGTTAAACAATATAGGTCCTAGTACTGAGCCCTGTGGGACCCCACTTGTAGCCCTCTGCCTCCTGGAAACTGCTCCACCATACACAACTCTCTGATACCTATCAGACAGCCAATCCTGAATCCAGTTGACCAATCTGACATCCAGACCCATGTGCTGCAACTTAAATATCAGCTTATCATGTGGCACCCTGTCAAATGCCTTCGCCAAGTCTAAGAAAATTGCAGTATATGCCTTTCCCTCATCTAATGTTCTTGTAACTTTATTATAAAAGGCTAGCATATTGCTAAAAGAAGAGCGTCCTTTCACAAATCCATGTTGATTCTCACAGATAACATTACCTCATCTGCCCAATGCTGTATACGGTCCCTCACTACTTTCTCCAAGATCTTAACAACTACTGATGACACACAGACTGGCCTATAATTAGACACTTCCAGTCTGTTACCACCCTTATGCAATGGCACTATCTTACCTTCCTTCCATTCCCTGGGCACCTTTGCCAAAGCCAGATTTTCACTGAAAAGCCACGTTAAAGGTACTGTCAATTCCCTAGCACATTCTCTCAAAACTCGTGGCGAAATACCATCCCGTCCCACAGCTTTACTGACATCCAGAGTACTCAGTATCTGAAACACACTCTTCTCCTGTACTTCCAGACCTCGAACCATTCCTATCCCTCTAGCATTAAAACTGACTCCTCTAGGATGAAATACTCCAATAAAGTGTTCATTGAACAATTCCACTATGTCCTCTGCATCAGTCACTCTATTCCCATTTTTATCCCACAATATCATTCTTCTACAGTCATTTCTCCTCCTACTGTCCACATAGCTAAAAAAATTCCCTAGGATTTTCTTTGGATCTTAGGGCCAATCTCCTCTCATATTCCAGTTTCGCTTTCCTTACCACACTAGTCACTCTTCTGTCCTGTGTCTTATATTCCTCATGCATCTCTTCACCTGTCTCCTTATATCTCTTCCATAGCCGCCTCTTTTTCGCATGCAATTCCTGTTTAATATTGTTTGTCATCCACTTTACTCCAAATTGCGTCCTCTTCTTCACTCGTGGTATACAACTTACCATTGCTGATAACAAATATTCTTTCACAATTTCCCACGCACTGGTGATATCCCGGCCTTCCAATTCCTCCCTCCATGAAACTTCCCGAAGTTGACGTCTAAGACTATTATAATCACCTGCCTTATAATTCCACATAAGTTCCCGTCTCTTTGATACTCCTGCATGTCTATTCATTTTCCAAGTCAACACCATGTGGTCACTCTTTCCAACTGGTGGGAGAGACGTCAACTCAGTTATTATCAACTCTTCTGATGCTATAACCAAATCCAAAACTTTTGAACCTCTTGTTCCCTCTGTTACATGTTGCCTAAGACATTTGTCCCTCAAGAATTCTAGAAATTCCATTCCCCTATTGCTACATGCATCTTCCTCTCTCCAATTTATACTACTGAAGTTAAAATCTCCCATAACAATCATTCTTCTTGCACTTGCCAAACTTAGCTGTCTAAACATCTCCTGGTCCCCATCCTCTGTGCTCCTGGGTCTGTAGCAACACCCCACTAAATATCCTGTCTTGCCTACCTCTACCTCACACCATATGCTCTCAAAATCATTTGTCTCACTTCCTTCCAAATTCTCCACTCTTAGAGGACATAGGTCATCACTTATCATAAGCAGCACCCCACCACGATGCTTTCCCTCCTATCCTGACGAAAAATGCTATATCCAGCGACTTCTATTGCTGTTGTTATATCCCCTTCTGTCAACCACGTCTCAGTGATCGCAATAATTTTTGGCCAGGGTGATGCTATCTGCGCCACCAATTCCTCTCCCTTATTCCGGATACTCCTGGCATTAGTATAAAGCATATAAATGCCATTGTTTCTATACCCAGCATCATCCCTTCTACACTCCACTGGGCTCAGTGTTACCTGACATCGTCTCCCTTCTCCCAAGTATCCATTCCCACAAGAGGCCACCCCCGCTATCATCCTCCCTGGGACACACTGACTCGTTCAGAACAGCAATCTCTCCAGATTCCTACGTCCTTCCTCATTCAAATGTAAACGGTCTCTCGCATACAACTCCTCTCTTTCCTCAAACACACTCCAAGCATCCACATATACCAGTCCTCTCTTGTCACACATTCTCGCTATTATGCCATTCAATATCACTGCTCTTCTGCTCAGCTCATCATTATCATACCTAGGCAACACGCACACTATTTTTCCTCTCTCTGTCTTCTTCCGTAGTCTCAAGCAAAAATCTCATATCTCTTGCTGCCCGACTTACATTACCACTCAAGTCATTCGTTCCTACCATCACAATCATCTCATCCACCCTTTCACCTCTCTTAATTGCCATAGCCACCCTTTCTATTGTTCCTCCTGGCAAACACTCCTCACGCATCCTATCTTGAACACCACAGATCATTGAGTCGCCATACATTATACCTCTTACCATTCCCTCGCTCCTATTGTTTCCATTCTCTCCTCTTCTTTCATTCCCATACCTCTCTCTTCTACTGTTTCCATTCTCTCCTCTTCTAGCACTCCCATACATCTCTCTCATTCCCTCTCTCCTACTGTTTCCATTTTCTCCACTTCTAGCACTTCCATATCCCTCTCTCATTCTGTCTCTCCTACTACTGTTTCCATCCGCTCGTCTTCTAGCATTCCCATACCTCTCTCTCATTCCATCTCTCCTACCGTTTCCATTCTCTCCTCTTCTAGCACTTCCATATCTCTCTCTCTCATTCCATCTCTCCTACTGTTTCCATCCTCTCGTCTACTAGCATTCCCATACCTCTCTCTCATTCCCTCTCTTCTACTGTTTCCATTCTCTCCTCTTCTAGCACCCCCATACCTCTCACTCATACTCCCTAAATTCTCTCTCTCTCTCTCTCCTACTCTGATTTGCCTTGCATTTATCTCTTCCATTCTCCTAATCTTATCTTTCATACTTCTGCTCTCATTCACAAGACATTCCACCTCCTCTTTCAACTCATCTATCTCTCTCTGCAGGTCAGTCACTCTTAATCTAAATTCACTCTCCCAAACAAAACCATCTCCTAAACTTCCACAGTCACGCACACCTTCCACACTATCAACTATTATTTTCTCATTCTCTCCTATCATACTACTTGTCTTCCTACATTCATTCCCCGTTCCTGGAGCAACAAAGTCGGATATCAATATATCTAATGTACTTATTTCCTCCAACTGCCTGCATTTTGCGCACATACGCTCTCCACTCTCTTTAACAAGCCACATATGTAATTCCCGAGACGCATACATGCCGCAAGTACTACATGCCACAAAGTCCCTTATGATATTGCTAATAATTGAGTTCTTAAATGGCAGAGGACTTTGCGTTACACCACTTGCGACTGCTGCTGAATCCACCATCATTCCTTACTGCCGAGTAGCGTAATCTTTAATAATTATTCAATTAATAAATAAGAGGAAAAAAAATACAAACATCAGAACATTTAAGTACTAAATATAATTAAATAAAATGGAATATAACTAAATACAGTAACTTAGCTTCGTTTTGTCTTCCACCGTTACGCGTTCGATTCCGACGGTACCAAAATATATTATATCGCGACAGCAACTAACTTCCAAAAAACAACCACTGAAGTACACTCGTATTCAGAGAAACAATTTAGCACTCAAAAACGGGGAAAAAAGCGGACTATTCACTGATTAAAAATCACTTTCTTCTGCACAGCTCAAATTCACCGCCACGTGCTACAATGTGCTTTGCATTATCATTTTTGTAGAAGTTTGATTGCAACACCTGATTTATTTCCTAACATTACACTAGCTTCATCAAAATAAAATGCAATGATATGATTTTTTATATAGTTATCAGAAAATCCATATGAATTTAAAGTAGCAATTATAGTAGCATGTATACATTCCACTGTGGTATTTTCTAGTTTTACAAGATTATTAAACAAGAAGAACAAGGGGCTTGCAAATTTGAGAAAAATTTAACAAAGGGCTTGCGCGGGCCCCTTATTGCTCGCGACTGCTTATAACCCTCTGCTTCCTTGAAACTGCCCCACCATACACAACTCTCTAATGCCTATCGGACAACCAATCCTGAATCCAGTTGACCAGCCTGACATCCAAACCCATGTGCTTCAACTTAAATATCAGCTTATCATGTGGCACCCTGTCAAATGCCTTCGCTAAATCCAAGAAAATGGCATTATATGCCTTTCCCTTATCTACTGCTCTTGTAACTTTATTATAAAAGGCTGGCATATTACTAAAACAAGAGTGCCCCCTCACAAATCCATGTTGGCTCTCACAGATAACATTACCCTCATCTGCCCAATGTTGTATACGGTCCCTAATTAATTTCTCCAAGATCTTAACAACTACTGATGACACACAAACTGGCCTATAATTAGACACTTCCAGTCTGCTACTGCCCTTATGCAATGACACTATCTTACCTTACTTACATTCCCTGGCACCTTTCCTGTAGCCAGACTTTCATTGAAAAGTCAGGACAAAGGAGCTGTCAGTTCCTTAGCACATTCTCTCAAAACTTATGGTGAAATACCATCCAGTCCCACAGCTTTACTGACATCCAGAGTACTCAGTATTTGGAACACGTTCTCCTCCTGCACCTCTAAATCTCGAACCTGCCCTATCTCTCTAGTATTAAAATTTACTCCTCCAGGATGAAATACACCAATAAAGTGTTCATTGAACAATTCCACTATGTCCTCTGCATCAGTCACTCTATTCCCATTTTTATCCCACAATGTCATTCTTCCACGATCATTTCTCCTCCTTCTGGCCACATAGCTAAAAAATTCCCTAGGATTTTCTCTGGATCTTAGGGCCAATCTGTTCTCATATTCCAGTTTTGCCTTCCTTTCCATACTAGTAACTTTCCTGGCTTGTGTCTTATATTCTTCATGCATCTGCTCTTCACCTGTCTTCTTATATCTCTTCCATAACCTCTTTTTCACATGCAGCTCCTGTTTAATATTGTTTGTCATCCACTTTACACCAAATTATATCTTCTTCTTCAGTTGTGGAATACAGCTTACTATTGGTGCTTACAAATATTCCTTCACAATTTCCCAAGCACTAATGATATCCTGGCCTTCCAATTCCTCCCTCCATGAAACTTCCCCAAGTTGATGACTAAGACTATTATATAATGGGATCCGTAAACTACAACATATGGGAATGGATATAGGGTTGGTGAGATGGATAGCTGGGTGGTTGATGGAGAGATATCAAAGAGTAGTTTATTCAGGAGTAGAGTCCAAAAGACGGCCTGTGACTAGTGGTGTGCCGCAGGGTTCTGTTCTTGGACCACTGCTGTTTAATCTGTTCATTAACGATATAGGGAAGGGTCTAAGTGGGACAGTTCATTTGTTCGCTGATGATGCAAAGTTGGGTAGGGCGATAGTGAATGCAGATGATGTCAAAGTCTTGCAAGATGACTTAGATAGATTAGAGTTCTGGACTAAGGAGAATGGATGTCAATTTAATGTGACAAAATGTAAGGTTATGCATTTCGGAGTGAAAAGATTAGCAGCAGTATACCACATTGGTGGAACTGTACTCCAAGAACTGATCAACCAAGCGAAAGAACTCCCCAGTGTCAACCCTGTAACCACCTCTCAACAGTTTAAAAGTCTCAATCATATCACCTCTCCTTCTTCTATCCACCAAACTCTGCAGTCCACATTCTCTCAGCCGATCCTCATAACTATCCTTGTACAGTCCTGAAACCATCTTTGTCATCCGTCTTTGTATCCTTTCCACGGTTAATTTATCCCCTTCAAATCCTGGGGACCAAATCTGAGAACAATAGTCCAAGTGTAGTCTGATCAGAGACTTCTAAAGTCATTAGCCTCCATATACAAGTAGCCTAGTTGTGAAGGTACTTCATGTGCAAACTGTTTATTTATACTTATGAAGAAGGATTAAGAAGGTGTCCTCCTGTGATTTGTCTTCAGACTCCTTGAAGGGTGTCATGAATAATAATAAACAAGAATATACTATTTCTTGGCATTTTTAATTTAATTTTATTCAGTTTTAAGTCATATTTAAAAATATTTGATATGTGTTTTACATTTGAGAGAGGATATTTTGAATTCTGTTTGTCTGAATTTTTATTCTTATATCATAGTTATGGTTAATGTTATTGTTCATACTACCAGTTAATGTTGAAATTATGTTAACCTTAAACTGTTTACAGAAATTGAACAATGTTTAAAGGTAGTGAAACAGATGAAAAAGATATCTGGAGCATTAGATGTTATTTTTGAAATGGATCAGGTGAGAATAATGAAAGAGAAAATTTATATAGTGCATGATTTTTTATTATCTTGAATCTTTAACTCTTATAATGCAGTATTGTATTACATGACTAGTGCTGTTTTGTGACAATCAGCTTTACATTGGTGATGTTTTTGTATTCAGGCAATCAAAGACAAAGCGCTTCATATGTTATCTAGCTGCTTGTCTATTTTTGTTGGAGGAAAATCAAAACTTTTGAAGAAAAAATCTGGCTGCCACCTTATGAAAAATGCAGTCTGTTCAGCCTTGCATTAAGAAGTGCAACTGCTGTATAACTATATTTAAATTAGTAAGAAAGAATTAATTAGTCTTCTATATAGGCCTGTTGTAGACAAAAGATTTATTAGTTTGTAACACAAGCACTATATGTAATTATAATTACAATTCTGAAAAATTATAATTACAATTCTGGAAAAATAAAAATAAAATAAAAATTTTATTTTTCCATATTTCTGCTTTTTTTTTTTTTTTTTCACACTGGTCTCAAATGCAAAGGTCTGCATTATCTATAGTCTACTAGTACTCTGAACGGATCAAAAGTTGAAAAGAAAACAGAAACTTACAACAGGTATCAAACAGGAAGAAAAGTTAGTTTAGTGAATTAGACCAGTAGCGCACTCAGGATTTAATCTTGGAGGGGGCCTGAGCACTCAAAATTTAATCTTGGGGGAAGGGGCGAGCACTCAAGATTTAATCTTGGGGGAGGGGGAGAGTTGAGTAGACGATTTGAGAATATACACTATGAATTGCATACGAGCTGTGACTGAGCATCTGCAGTGATCGCCAATTACATGATACCCATGATCTCCTCTGACTCGGCTCGTGCAAATGAAGTAGCGGCCGAGCACTACTTCATTCGCCTTGCGTTCACAGCAGCCAGGATTCCCGAGCTCTGTAGGGTAGTCCCACCTTATGTGACTGCTAATTCATAAATAGCATAGAAATAGAAGACACGATACAACATAAATTTTTAAAATAAATTATTTTAATTAGGAAAAGATTTTTAGAAATTTTTGTAGTGTTTTTTTCCTTTTTCTGTTTGGTGTGGCAGGGCCCCTGTGACCCTGGGTGTGCCAATGTATTTGACAGTAGCACGAAAGAACATTTGATGGTTGCTGCATATTGTAACCTGATTCAAAAAATGGGGGAAATTATTATTATCATCGAGAGTTTATTTTTCACTTGGTTAGATTATAATAAGTTTAGTTTAATCCTTTATCCAAGTGTGAGCAAACAAAGTTTGCGCCTGAAAGTATCTTCGGGACTGAGAGTAAGGTGGTACAACACCGGGCAACTCGTTGCAAAGGAGGAGAAAGCTCTCATCACTCCTATCTCAGTATCTCCCATAATACAAAGCACATCTCCTTGCGGACATGTGTAATGCTATGCATTAAGGCAAGGGCCACTACCCATACCGATTTCGACCTTTATTGAGGTCTCGTCAGTGGGAGTCAGGTCCAGTAGTGGAGATACCAAGGCAGAAGCAGTGAGAGGTCATCCCAACCTATAGGAGTTGCCAAAGGGTGTACAGCCTTATTATTAAATTACTCCGGATTCAGAGAAAGATGTTGAGAGTTTATTTTTCACTTGGTTAGACTATAATAAGTTTAGTTTAATCCTTTATCCAAGTGTGAGCAAACAAAGTTTGCACCTGAAAGTATCTTCAGGACTGGGAGTAAGGTGGTACTTACTCCCAGTCCTGAAGATACTTTCAGGCACAAACTTTGTTTGCTCACATTTGGATAAAGGATTAAACTAAACTTATTATTATTATCATCACAGACAAAGTTGGCCTAAAAATCCACCATGAAATAACAAAGTGGATGAAAACTAACTACATAGTTTTAAAAGCATGCCCATAGAATAAGTTGAGGCCTCCTCTGCTTGTGCCAGGCTATAAATAGACATCAGTATTATAGAAGAGCTGATGAGGGCAAAAGAACTTACTCCTATCATCACATTAAATTAGTACTTACAGACAAAAAAAAAACATTCATCTATCCTCAAGTTGCAGTTCTGAAGTGTGGAACAATCATACAGATGGACAAATGAATGGGGGTCTCGGTTTAATGCAGCAAAATGTATGGTCTTGAGGTTTGGGAAACATCGATGGGATGCTGCATACTCTGTTGGAGAAGCTATACTGGAGGAAGTAGGGGACACAAGAGATCTGAGGTTGATGATTGATGGAAACCTGAAATTTAGGAGCATATATTGTATAAGACCTTGTATGTTGTATAAGACCCTGATCAGACCACATTTAGACTATTGTTCTCAGATTTGGTCCCCAGGATTCTAAGGGGATAAATTAACTGTGGAAAGGTACAAAGGCAGATAACAAAGATAGTTTCAGGACTGTACAATGTTAGTTATGAGGATCAGCTGAGGGAATGTGGACTGCAGAGTTTGGTGGATAGAAGAAGGAGAGGTGATATGATTGTTTTAAACTGTTGAGAGGTGGTTACAGGGTTGACACTGGGAAGTTCTTTCACTTGGTTGAATAGCAGGAAGGAGTGATGAAAAGGTGCCATCCCTGGAAGTTATGAAAGGAAACTGAAACTGTGAGCAAGAGGGTGAGGGAGTGGTTTCTTTGCATGGAGGGCAGTTCAACCATGGAATGCATTGCTTGATAGAGTGGTGAGAGTGAGAACGGTCAACAAGTTTAAGGAGTGGTATGATAGAGTTTGTATTTCCTAGGAAGGACCTCCCACGATGAGTCTTGATAGACTTTGTGTTTCTTAGGAAGGACCTTCCGCGATGAGTCTTTTGACTCCATGGAGGCCTGAATAATAATAACAAATACAGCAGAGAGAGAGGGAATATTACCTCAGCTAAAATGCAGTACTGAACACGGAATAGGCAATATCAGAAGAACAGTGAACAGCAAAAACAGAGACATCTGCAAGCTGGCAGGCATTGAAGATGTGGGGAAGCATGCATAAACAGATGAGACACATTAATACCAGAATGGAAAATAAGAGTTGGACATACACCAGGAGTGGTGAACCTTTATAACAGTGCATGACAGAATGGATCAAATCTTTTAAAAATTATCCTTGAATGTCTCTTGGAATTTTGCTAAGTACAGCCTACCCCCACTTATTCACCAGGTTAGAGACCAGAGCATGCAAAAATCAGAAATCAGCCAAAAGCAGAATCTAGCATTTATTTAGCTTGCAAATGCATTTTGGCCACCAAAAAATAAATAATGCACTATATATTACTTGTGAATGTGTGCAAAAGCTAAATAACACACTAGAATATACAAAGGCAGGTACAATAAATGAATTTAGTATGCACAGGCACAGCATTTTTAATTTCCTCTAACATTTTGGCTTTATTCTTAACATTTGTACCAACTGTTCTGTGAGGTATGTCTAACTCTGTCCTATATCAGTTATTATTATTATTATTACAGGCCACTCCAGGGAGTCCTTAGACTCATTAACGGAGTCTAAGAGAACAAACATTCTCACAGTATCTATCATACCTTGCCTTGAACTCACTCACTGTCACAGCACCCACAACAGACTCTGGCAGCTTATTCCACTCATTCACCACTCTAAAAGTAAAGAACCGAGCTCTAACACCCATCCTAACCACACTCTTGCCCAGCTTCCATGGATGTCCCCTAATTCTCCCACCACCAGTCCTGATCTCAAAAATATCCTCTGAATTAATCCTATAGAAACTCTTTAGCAATTTGAATGTCTCAATCATATCTCCCTTCTCTGCCTATCAACCAATTTCTGCAACCCACAAATCTTCCTCACATGTACATGTACATTATGTACATTTTCCTCATCTTCGTTATGTACATCTTCCTCACCAATTCTGATTACTTCTAACTTTTCTTGCAAATTAAGAAGTTTATGGCACCTTTTAGGTACCATTATAATCACAAATATAAGTATGAATATTGTAATATAAACACAAATATAAGCTGCACAGCACAGCACACAATTTCTAAGAGAGAGAGAGAGAGAAAGATGCACTGTGCTTTACTTCTATAAACATACAGAATGTGAGTTGTTGAGAAGAAAAGCATGTGAAAGGTCAGCAAAATATGGCAAAAGAGAGTGGACCAGCAAAAAGCAGGGTACTACTACTACATAACATTCTTTTTCTCACATACATTTTAGTTGACAAAAGTAACAAACAAAAAAATTGAATAAATGAAATATATTATTTCAAACATATTTTAATAAAGGTATTAAAAGAAAATCTTTCATAAAAAAATTCAATTTTAGCTTACAGAACAACTTTAATATAAAATGGTAAAAAGCTTTCTTATATTATAAATATAAACTATTAAAACTGAAGAAAGAAAGGAATGAGATATATTTAACATCAGCCAAGTTTCTGTTGCTGCATCATGAACAACAGATGCTTAACATCAGGCTTTGTAACATTATGCTTTGATGATATTCAAGACACTTAATCACACAATTTTGTCACAGTTTCATCAGTATGTTCCCCGCTCTAACTCAAACAAATCACTGCATGAATACTGCTGTTTACTGGATGTTTACAGTCACTACATTCCTGGTAAAGAGAATGGGCATGTGTAGGTCACAACTCAAGGTGGATTCCTGAAGTGACGTATCACCAATTATAAAGAGTACTCCAAGAACTTTTCATAATTGGTATGAATTGAACAACTTCCAGTTGTTCATAAAGAATATTAACACATCCCTCCTCTCTTAATTGCTACCAATCCATGGCATTAATGTGCTATAGATTCTAAACCCCTCCTGCATGTTTGACTGAAATTTAAAATTTAAGTAATTTACTTAATTTATGCTTCTGCAAAGCAGATTTTTCTTCTTCTAGTTTATTGAACCTTTAATGCTCTTCACTACGAATACCATCTTCTTCCATTCTTTTTCTGTCCTTAATTTTTCCAGTACACACTATAGACTAAATAAATTAATTTAAAGTTACAGCTCTGCCAATAACAGGTATTATCAGCAGAAAAGTGACGTATGCCTAATTCTGTAAACCAGGATCATGTTTTTTGAATAACATGTTCCCAGAAGACTAATTGCCTCAATTTGTACACTCTCTTAATCACTCCACTTCTTTCCTTCCTTTTCTGTACACACTTTGTATTCAAATTCAAATTCTATGTTATGAATATATTAGAGTGCTTTTATGTTTCAGATAACTCAATAGTGTCAACTGAGATTAAATGTAATATAATGCCTTTTGTGATGCGATACTACTTGGCAATTCGTATAGGTAAAGTATAACCTCAGCATCACTACCACCTGGATATTTACATTTTGGGTCTACCTACTCACTGATGAGACTTCAAAAAAGGTCGAAACCAGTCTGGGTAGTGAACCCCCCTCCTCCGTCCATAATGTATAGCATCATACATCTCTGCTAGGAGATGTGCTTTACATTACGAAAAATACTAAGGATAGTGATCGGAGCTTACTCAACCTCTACTACGAGTTGCCTGTGTCGTGAAAGGTTTGCTTACGCTTGGATCTGCAGAAATTTTTATAGTTTCTATATTCAGTACGAAACTCTTGTAGTTTCTCTATTCAGCTTTGAAATAATGTTGGATTCAATATCCACTTAATTTGTGTAATATAATCTAAAATTCATGTACTTAAAGAAACTAATCGAACAAACTCTCGATAACTTAACAAAAAAAAAAAAATTCAGATCCCTCGACAGTTGTTCTGTAATGTGTATAAATCCAGTTTAATTCAATACTAATTTCATTTTTTGACATCTTTGAAAGTTCTCATAAATATTAACTATGAGTTTACGTATTGTACAATACTGTAATATTGTGCAATTTTCAGTGTAACTTTCAGTATATACTATATCACTTACAGTAAACACGCCGTCAGTCAGTGCATCGTTTAATGCTCTTTGCTCCTTCTTGTTAAAGAGTAATCTAATACTAATGACAAGAATTCTCTTCTTCCTGTGAACGAACGAATGAATAAATTCTATTCTATTCTAAAAAAAAGTAGAATTTATTAATTCATTCGTTTAATTCATTCAATTTAATACTGTTATTTAAGGCAGTTTATTTTTGTGTGTGTGTGCATGCGTGCATGTGCACACTTGCATGCAAATGTGTTTTGATAATAAAATAGATTACCTCATTTTCTCAGTTGGATCATCAAAATAAAAGATACCTATTTATGCCTTATGGAAGAAGAAGATTTCATGTTGGTAAAAGATATGATGGACCTTTCTTGTATAAACAATAGCACACAGAAAACTAGCTTGAAACTGATTATTATTATTATATTCCTGACCCCCTCTGGAGTCGCAAGACTTATTGCAGGAGGTTAACACTAGTGAATACAGAGTCCATCATATCTCTCCTTAAAATCATCCATAGGCTGCACATTCACTACCCTCTCAGGCAATGCATGCCATGCTCCTAGCACTCTCTGCACAAAAAAATTACTTCTTACCCTTTTACTCACCACTTCCTTTTGTAACTTCCAGGAATGGCCTCTTGTCCTTGTTCCTTTCTCCCATTCTACTTTATGAAAAATCTCCTCAGTGTTAATATGATAATAACCCTTCAACAGGTTAAATGTCTTGATCAATCCCCCCCCCCCACACACACACCTTGTCTTCAAACCAAATTCTGCAGGCCACATACCTTCAGTCTATCCTCATAATCAATGTTGTAGTACAGTCCTGAGATAATTTTTGTTATCCGTCTCTGCACCCTCTCTAAGTTACTTCATCTCACTTCAAATCCTAGTGACCAGATCTGAGCACAGAAATCCAGATATGGGCTGATCAAAGCTTTATACAATGAGACCAGAACACTTTTATCTGTTGTGGTCAGCATTCTCCTCAACATTGCTGCAATTCTCTGAGATGTCTTCAAAACCTCTTTATAATATGTCCCCCCCCTCATAAAAAACTTTAAATCTCTATCCACAATCATCCCAAGATTCCTTGCTTCCTCCACTTCTTTCAGTATAGCTCTGCCAAGTGAGTATGAAGCATCCCTACAAGGGTGAGAAAAGAAGGCATTTTCTCACCCTTGCAGATTATTCACATCCTCTTGAAGAGCCAAAACATCAGCACTATTACTAATAACGCTGCCAAGCTTCACATCATCTGCAAACAACTGAACACCTCCCTGTAGTCCTGTAACAACATCATTGACATAAAGATTGAACAGCAATGGTCCGCGGACTGAATCTTGTGGAACTCCACTTTTAACATTCCTATTCCCTGATACTGCTCACCCATATACAACTCTCTGATATCTATCAGAGAGCCAATCACCAATTCAGTCCACTAACCTGGTATCCAAACGCCTATGATGCAAGTTGAAAATCAACTTATGATGTGGCACCCTGTCAAATGCCTTGAAAAAAATCCAAAAAATAACAGTGTATGCCTTATCTTCATCCACTGCTCTTGTTACTCTGTTGTAAAAGGTAGCTAGATTACTAAAACCCTTTAACATTGCTGGCCTGCATAAATAATATTACCCTCATTTGCAGGGCCGGCAGAAGCAGGCGCTGCAGATGAGGAGATAAAAGGAGATATTCAGTTGTTTGCTGATGATGTAAAGTTGGGTAGTGCAATAAAAAATCAAGCTGGTGTTGAAAGTTTGCAGGATGATTTAAATAAGCTGGTAGAATGGGCAATAGGTAATGGATGTCAGTTCAATGTGGAAAAGTGTAAAGTTATGCATTTTGGGATTAAAAGATTACCAGCTGTGTACTACATTGATGGAACAGTACTCCAAGAGATTGATGAGGCTAGGGACTTAGGGGTGTTGGTAGATAGGGAGATGAAGTTCAGGGGACACATTGCTAAGGTGTCTAAGATTGCACATAGGATTACTTGGTTGTTGAGGAACACACTGACATCCAGAGATAAAGAGGTTATTTTTCCCCTTTATAAAGAGTTGATACTTCCACATTTGGATTACTGTGCTCAGGTCTGGTCACCTAGATTCCTTGGAGATGAGGAGGCTGTGGAGAGGGTTCAGAGAAGAGTGACTAAGTTGATGAGTGATGTAAAAAATGCTCCCTACATTGATAGATTGAGAGCTTGTGGATTGCAGAGTTTGGTTGATAGGCAGAGAAGAGGGGATATGATAGAATCATTTAAATTACTGAAAGGTTTTTATAAGATTGATGTAGGGGAAATGTTTCAGCTGTGTGATAGTGATGGAAGAACAAGAGGTCATCCCTGGAAATTAAAGAAGAGTGTCGTTAACAAGGGTGTGAGAACAAGGTTTTTTGCCTGGAAGGTTGTGAATGAGTGGAATTCATTGCCTGAATTAGTTGCGAGCTCTTCATCTGTAAATGGATTCAAGAAGAGATATGACAGATATTGTTTTGCTAGTTTGGGTCTCTTGCGATGAGTCTACTAACTCCATGGAGATACCCGTAATAATAATAATAATAATAAAATAATAATAATAAGAGAGAAATTAGTCACAACACTAAATTAGCTGTATACAAGTCAGTGTTCAAACCAATTTTAATTTATTGATATGAAAGCTAGGTTAGAAATAAAACACTTGACCAAAAACTGGAGACCACATATATGAGAGTTCTGCAAAAAGATTAGGGGAGTGAAGAAATGGCATCAATGGCAATATCATATTAAAAATGAGGATATTAGGAAAGAATTTGACATTGTGAGCATTCAAGAATGTTTCAGCAGAGCTGGTCACTTAAACAGAATGGGAGAAGAAAGATTAGCAAAATAAGTGTTCTTTTCCAGGTTGACTGGAAAAATACCCAGAGGAAGACCAAGATATACATGGATTGATACAGTAAAAAGTGGTGCCTTAGAAGACAGACATATAAGATCTGATAATGCCTGGAATCTTGACAGATAACTGATTGATTTGGAGGAAAATTTGTTGATAGGAAGTTATTAATAATGTAAGTTTTTCATGTAATAGTATCATAATATCCTGTACCCTCTTGAAGGTACATGTCAGGAATTTGATGATGATAATTCACGACTCCATGGAGATCAGATGTTCATAATAATAATAATGGAATAATTTCCTTTCATCCATACAGATGGTGGGGGAAGCTATGCTACCATACTAGGGAAGTGACTATGAGCAAGGTGGTTTCCCGTTGCCTTCCTTGCTGTGCTATGTCCTATGGCTGTATCCTGTGTGTTCACAGGTCCAGTTTGCCTGTTTGCAGGATGAAAACCCCCCAAATAAACTGGTGAAAACCCTACTGTCCACCCCAAGACCAGCTAACTTGGCTATAGCTGAGGAAGATCCTTAAGCTCCTCATGTCTCCAACGGGAATCGAACTTAGGACACTCCTTCCCCAGGCATATGGTTGCAAAGCGCACAGCCACTAGACTAACCACCGAGATAATAATAATAATAATATCCCTCTTAGCCTACAAACCACATCTTATGTTTGACAACCCTCTAGATCTGGATCCCCAATCTTTTAGACTATCCTTAAGCCAATAGCAGCCTATATTTAAGCATCTTATTGTACATTCCAGTCCTCTTAATTGAATTCTTCTGTATGAGTTCAGTTAATTCACCTTTAGTTGAAAATATATCCTTTCATTTGAGAAAGAAATATTCCTCATGTCAGTGATGTGAATCAGTCTGAGATCTTTTCCATTAAATGATGCACTGTCATCCTTCCAACTGTACTATGGAAGCATGGCTAATTGACCTTGACCACTTAGCATGATTATTGGTTCTAAAGATTGATCTGAAATTCAATCTTGAAATGAACTTTATTTGATGATGTATTATTTTTTAATTTTAGTTGTAGTTATGGATAGCTTAAACATGAACATTTAAAATGATATCATGGGCTTATTGAATAGTTTAAATATCATATTTATTATCTATTTTGTTCTTATTAGTTGGTATCCCTTATTAGTGTGTCTCTTATTCTGAAGAAAGCTTTTTGAAGATATGGCAACAAATCCATAAATTAAAGATACCAAGAAATTACATACTTGGTTTAATCCTTTGTCCAAGTGTAAGCAAACAAGTTTGCACCTGAACTATTTTCAGGACTGGGGCAACTCATATAAAGAAGCTGATGACTTCACATCACTTGCCTTAGTATCCCATAATGCAAAACACATATGGGGTGTCAGTTTAATGCAGCAAAATGTCAGGTCTTGAGGTTTGGGACACATCGATGGGACGCTGCATACTCTATGGGAGGAGTTAAACTGGAGGAAGTAGAAGAGACAAGAGATCTGGGTTTGATGATTGATAGAAACTTGAAATTTAGGGGACATATTGCAAAGGTAGTGAAGGTAACGCAGAGGATTGCTGCAATAATGAGATGGACTCTGACCTGCCTAGATAAAATGGTTATGATTCCGTTTATTAAAACTCTGATCAGACCACACTCAGGTTATTGTTCTCAGATCTGGTCCTCAGGATTTGAAGGAGATAAATTAACTGTGGAAAGGGTACAAAGGCGAATAACAAAGATGGTATTGGGACTGTACAATGTTAGTTATGAGGATCGGCTGAGGGAGTATGGGCTGCAGAGTTTGGTAGATAGAAGGAGGGGTGATATGATTGAGACTTTTAAACTGTCAAGAGGTGGTTGCAGGGTTGACACTGGGGAGTTCTTTCGCTTGGTTGAACAGCGGGAAGGAGTTATGACAAGGGGCTATCCCTGGATTTTTACAAAAGGAAACTGTGAGAAAGAGGGTGAGGAGTGGTTTCTTTGCATGGAGGGTGGTTGAACCATGGAATGCATTGCCTGATGGAGTGGCGAGAGCGAGAACGGTCAATGCATTTAAGGAGTGGTATGATAGACTTTGTGTTTCCTAGGAGGGACCTCCCACGGTAAGTTAGACGTGTTTCTTAGAAAGGACCTCCCACGATAAGTCTTTTGACTCCATAGAGGCCTGAATAATAATAATAATATATGCTTACAGGTATGTATAATGCTATGCATTATGGGAAGACTCACTACTGTGGCCAGTTTTGACCTTTATTGAGGTCTCATCAGTGGGAGCCAGACCCAGAAGTGGTACTAGGGTAGTGACCTTCCCATAATGGATAGCATTATACATACCTGTAAAGATATGTGCTTTGCATTATACTAAGGCAAGTGATGTGAAGTCATTAGCTTCTTTATATGAGTTGCCCCAGTCCTGAAACTAGTTCAGGTGCAAACTTGTTTGCTTACACTTGGATAAAGGATTAATCCAGTATATAATTTCTTGGTATATTTAATTTTTATTATAACCAAGTGGAAAAAACTTCCAAGAACTTTCTCTAATCCAGAGTATTTTAATAATAAGGTGTGATATCTTTTGTCTGCTCATATATAAAAATATGACATCTACATTATTCAATATTAGTATCACCTCTGGGTCTGGCTCCCACTGATGAGGCCTCAATAAAAGTCAAAACCAATCTGGGTAGTGATCCTCCCCATAATGCATACCATTATATATACCCATAAGGATATGTGCTTTGCATTATGGAATACTAAGACAAGTGTGTGAAGTCATTAGATTTTTTATATGAGTTTCTCTGTCCTGAAAATAGTTCAGGTGCAAATTTGTTTACTTTAATAAATAATAGTATAACCAGGTGGAAAAACTTCCAGCAAATCCATAGTTCACTGCTATATGTCATTAGTGATTATAATTAGATCCACAACATCTGTTAGCATATACCCAAAATTCATTCACTGTCCATGCACTCACCATCTTCTTTGGAAGTAGATTCCACTTGCTTGCTTGCCATTCTCCAAGAGGAAAGCCTACGCTTCACTTATACTTTTGAGTATTGCTGGCCTGGCTGGCCGAGTGGTTAGCATATTCGTTCTCCAGCCAAAAGGCTGCAGGTTCGAATCCTGCCGTCGGCATGGATGTTTGTAATTGTCTGTGAAAATAATAGTGGTGATGGTGGACAGTAGATGGCAGTGGTGTGGATGAGGCAGTTTGTGGATGAGGTCGAGAGATGGAGAGTTGTAGAGGTGCCCTCCATCGATGAGTCTTAGGACTCCCTGGAAGTGTCAAATAATAATAATAATAATACTTCCATGGATGAATTTATATAAAAGGTTTCACCATATTCTTTCATAATTTTCACTTGTTTATTTATTATATATTATATTATGTTATTCAGCTTTGCCAAATTATGTATAAAGAAGGATACTGAAAGCAAGTTTGATTACAGATAGGTAGTAATGTACTTATTATAGTGTGTGTGGTGGGGGGGGGGCAGGGGAGTTCGAATGTATTTTTTATTTTTCTTGGCATTGCCGGGAAATCAGAAAAAAAAAATTATTATTATTATTATTATTTGGGATCTCCATGGGACCACAAGACTCATTGTGAGAGATCCTTCTTGGAACAACTCAAAGTCTATCATACCACTCCTTAAACTCATTCACCATTTATATTCTCACTACACTATCAGACAATGCATTCCATGTTCCAGCCACCCTCCATGCACTTTTCACCCTCTTGCTCACCATTACATTTACAGCTTCAAAGGATGGCTGAATGTTTTTCCCCTTCTCCCTGTTCTACCATATGAAAGATCTCACCCAGTGCCAACCTCATAACTTCTCTCAACAGTTTAAATGTCTTAATCATATCACCTCTTTGGCTTCTGTTCACCAAATTCTGCAGTCCACATGCCCTCAGTCTATCCTTTAACTAAAATTGTACATTTGCAATATCATTTTGGTTATCCACCTTTGCACCATTTCCAAGGTTAATTTATCATCATCATCAAATTCCTGCCATGTACCCTCAAGGGGTGTACAGGGTATGATAGTACTACATGAAAAAATTACATCATTACTAACTTCCTGTCTACAATTTTCCTCCAAATCAGTCTGTTACTTGTCAAGACTCCAACATCACCAGATCTTATATTTCTATCGTCTAAGGCACTTTGTACTGTACCAATCCACCTATATCTTGGTCTTCCTCTGGGACGTTTTCCTGCCAACCTGGCAGAGAACACTTGTTTTGCTAATCTTTTCTCTCCCATTCTATTTAAGTGACCATACCACCTGAGATTAGCTCTGCTAACGCATTCCTGGATGCTGACAATGACAAGTTCTTTCCTAATATCCTCGTTTTTAATATGATATTGCCATTGATGCCATCTGTTCACGCCTGTAATCTTTCTCAGGAGTCTCATATCTGCGGTCTCTAGTCTTTGGTTAAGTGTTTTACTTCTGACCCAGCTCTCAGATCCATAAGTTAAAACTGGTTTGAACACTGTCTTGTATACAGCTAATTTAGTGTTCCGACTAATTTCTCTCTTATTCCATATGAATTTATTCAATTGACTTCCCACCATACCAGCTTTGCTAATTCGGTTGTCTATTTCTATATTTAATTTACCATCTTCACTAAAAATCGTGCCTAAGTAGCTGAAATGTTTTACTTGTTCCACAGGTTTTCCATTCACAACACAGTTGACAATTTCAGTGATTCTGCCTATTTTCATTGTCTTGGTCTTTTTATTGCTGACCTTCATACCATATCTATTACAACAGCTATTCAATTTAGTCAGAGAATCTTGCAGACTTGTAGCAGATTTATTTAGAAGTATAACATCATCCACATAAAGCAAAGAGCTGACATTAATATCTCCAATTTTGATATCATGTTTAATACCACTTTCCTTCATAATGTGATCCATATAGATAATGAATAACAGAGGGGATAATGTACATTCTTGTCTCACACCAGATTTAACATTAAACCATCTTCCTGTACTTCCTTCAATTCTAACTGCTGACTTACAACTCAAATAAAGACTAAGTATTGCTTGATATAATGCCCCGTTGACACCATATAACTGCAGCGTGTTGAATAGCTTCTCTCTTGGCACTTTGTCATATGCCTTTTCCAAATCAACAAAACTTAAATACAGATCTTTGTTATATTCCCATGCTTTCTCGACTATTTGTCATAAAGTGAAGATCTGATCCTGACAGCCTCTATTTGGCCTGAATACAGCTTGTTCTTCACCCAGCTTTTCTTCCACAATTCTTCTGAACCGTTTCTCAAATATACTTGCATAGATCCTGCCAGGAACACTCAGTAGGGAAATACCTCTGTAATTCTCACATTCAGTTTTATTTCCCTTTTTATATATGGGTACTATGAGAGCTCTACTCCAATCATCGGGAATTCGTACTTCTCTTCAGGCTTTCTCAACTATGCAGTGCAGCCACTGTAAGACTTTTATAGCACCATACTTCAGCATTTCTGGTCGAATATCATGTACTCCTGCTGCCTTTCCACATTTCAAACCTTTGATGGCTTTTTCTACTTCAAGTATGGATATGTATTCCTGACTGCATGCCTGGTCAGTGTTTTTTATCACTGTGCTGTCATCACTGCTTGTTTCATTTAGCAGTTTTTCAAAGTAATTACTCCATACTTCAAGGATATCTTTTTCTCCTGTTTTCATTTCACCTTTATCATCTCTAATTCCTTTTACAGCACTCTTTCCTCCATTCCTAAGCTTCTTCAACAACCTCCAGAATATTTTGCCACCTTCTTGATATTTATTTTCTATATTCTTGCCAAAGTCCTCCCATGACTTTTGTTTAGCTAGTTTTATGCAGTGTTTAGCATTCTTGCATTTGTCTCTATATTCTCTAACAGCACAAGCTGATTTATTTGACAGGAACTTTTGATATACTTTCTTCTTTTCCTTCACTGCCTCTTTAACTTCCTGTGTCTACCAGGGAGTTCTGATTTTTTTATCCTTGCAGACAACCTCACCACATGCCTCTCTGGCAGAATCAATCAATGTTTTCTTCAGAGTTTGCCATTGAATCTCCAAGGTTTGATTCCTGTTCTCAAACTCTTTCATTTTTTTTTCAATAATCTTTCTGTATTTTAGTCTACAGCTCACATCTGAGAGCTGCTCAACTTTTATTTGCTTTAAAACTTTCTTACATGTTATTCTTTTCAATATGAAATTCAATTTTATCCTGCTCAAGACTAAATAGTGATCATTTCCAATTTCAAAAACTCTGTACACTCTGGTGTCCTGCACCAGGGAGAAAACATCCCTATCAATAATAACATAGTCAATGAGACTTTTCTTATTCCTAGCCTCTTCTCTCCATGTGAATTTGTGCACATTTTTATGTTGGAACATGGTGTTAGTAATAACCAGTCCATGTCCTGAGCAGAAATCCAACAGTTATTTGCCATTATTATTAGCTTTGCTCTTTTATCCAAATTTTCCCAAAATATTTTTGTATGTCTCACAATCATTTCCTACTCTGCTATTTAGATCCCCAACAAGGATCAACTTTTCCTCTTTCATTGTGTCAGTTGCTTTTTTTAAAGCCTCTCCACTTCTACCTTAGTAGAACCTTCTGTGGGACCATAGGCACAAATAAGTCTCATTGTCCAGTTCCTCATTCTCATATTTGCCCACATTACTCTACTTGAGACTGACTGCCATTCAAGATAGCCTCGTATTTTTGTTGAATACTATGGCTACTCCTTCTTTTCCTTGATTGTCATTGCCTGAATATAACATTTTGTATTTATTGCTCAGAAAGATCTCGCCAGTTTTGGTCTTTTTTGTTTCAGTCACCCCTATTATGTCGATCTGGTACTTATCTAATTCCTCAGCTAGCTCCATTTCTTTGCCATTCAGGCTTCTTACGTTGATAGTACCGATCTTTAACTCTGATGATGTTGAGTTGGGGTTTGTTTTCAGATTTGTTCCAGTAGCTGACGTTTCGCTGTTTGCCCTGGTTCCCTGGTGAAAACAACGAGGGGCCTTATTTAACCGGGCGATGCCCCAGCCAGCATGAAATTTTGTCATGTTGTACCATCATTTTTTATTTTGGTTTAACCAATAAGAATACAATTTGGTTGGCTAAATCCCAAATTGCCAGCCCATCCTCGTTTGTTCAGTATCCAAGTAGATACCCAACAGGGTGCACCACGAGAAGGTGAGGTTTGGACATTAGGTCAGAAGCCCTGGTCGGTTCTCCGCATTCCTTTAAAGGCTATGTGGAGGTCTCCTCTCAGTTATACATACAGTTTTGACCCTTAAGCACCCCAAGGTTAATTTATCCACTTCAAATCCCATTGATCGGATCTGATCACAATAATTCAGATGTGACTTTAGCAGGCTTTATACAATGAAACCAGTACTGAAAGTTTATTTTTTCACTTGGTTAGAGTATAATATAATAAAACTAGTTTAATCCTTTATCCAAGTGTGAGCAAACAAAGTTTGCGCCTGAAGTATCTTCAGGACTAGGGTAAAGTGATACAACACCAGGGCAACTCGTTGTAAAGGTGGAGAAAGCTACCAACACTCCTAACTCAGTATCTCCTATAATGCAAAACACATCTCCTTGCGAATATGTCTAATGTTATGCATTAAAGGAAGGGCCACTACCCAGACTAGTTTCAACCTTTATTGAGGTCTCTTCAGTGGGAGCCAGGCCCTAGTGGAAATACCAGGCAGAAGCATTAGCAGGTCATCTCTACCTATAGGAGTTGCCAAATGGTGTGCCACCCTTTTTTAATAAATTACTCTGGATTTAGAGAAAGATGTTGAAAGTTTATTTTTTCACTTGGTTAGAGTATAATAAAACTAGTTTAATCCTTTATCCAAGTGTGAGCAAACAAAGTTTGCGCCTGAAGTATCTTCAGGACTAGGGTAAAGTGATACAACACCAGGGCAACTCGTTGTAAAGGTGGAGAAAGTTACCAACACTCCTAACTCAGTATCTCCTATAATGCAAAACACATCTCCTTGCGGATATGTCTAATGTTATGCATTAAAGGAAGGGCCACTACCCAGACTAGTTTCGACCTTTATTGAGGTCTCTTCAGTGGGAGCCAGGCCCTAGTGGAAATACCAATTGACAATTGACATTTATGTCTTTAGGGGTGAAGCAAGATGCTTTTCATATTCCCCGCTATCTGTTGTGGTTGCAGTGAAGGTAAAATTTATGAGCAGAATGCTCGCCCTGATTGGGCATGGAGATTATGCATCACTAAAGGAGGCCAATATAGCTTTTGGTCTTCTGTATTTGAATATGTCCGTAGGATCGTATGCTGTAGCTTGTTGAACCAAATCGTTGGGATGTGTGGACGTCTTTAGGAAAAACTTGGTGGCTAAGGATCGTAGAAAAGAGAAGATATAGGGAATATTTGTGTCTCTGTGGAGTTGAATGTTTCTAACATACCACGGAGCATTCAAAATCATTCTCAGGCACTTGTTCTGCACTCGCTGTATTTTGATGATGTTAGCATTAGAGGTGTGGCTCCAGGCCGGAGAGGCATAGGTGATTATAGGACGAATCGTCAACTGGTATAGCTGCAATTTGATTCTGTTGCTGAGCTTGCTATTTCTATTAATTAGCGGATAGATCTGTGCTATGACTTTAGATGCCTTTGTGCATGCAGACTTGGTGTGTTGATTGAAAGATAGCTTTTTGTCGAGAATTACACCCAGGTAATTTGTTTCTGACTGCCAGGGAATTTTAATATTGAATAGTAACAAATCTCCTACAGGAGACATTGGCCTTTTTGAGAAAAGAACGGCTGAGCTTTTCTGGGGGTTGACTTCCAATCTCCATTTAGAGAACCAACCCTCCAGCTTTAGAATGTTTTCTTGAAGCTTTCTGGTAATGAAAAGGGGTCTGAGAGATCTGGTTAGTATTGCCGTATCGTCTGCATATAGGGCCAAAATGGAAGTCATCGGATTGTGTGGGATGTCTGACATGTATACAGAGAACAGCAATGGAGCCAGCAGAGATCCCTGCGGCACTCCAGCAAAGATGTGGCGCTGGGAGGATGTAGAACCGTTGATTTTTACTTGCATTGATCTATTTTGAAGATATGAGTGGATTAAATGAACCATTTTAGGTGAGATGCCGGCTGAGATAAGCTTGTGCAGGAGTCCAAAATGCCAGATTTTGTCAAATGCTTTGGATAAATCTAGGAAAACAGCACCTGTGCACTGGCGCCAGTTGTAGCTGGTTGTGATGTATTCAACAATTCTGTGGATTTGCTGGGTAGTACTATGGTGTTGCCTAAAACCAAACTGTTCTTTTGGAAGGATGTTTAGGTCATTTATTGAGGTTTGAAGTCGTGAGAGGATGACCTTCTCTGCAACCTTACCCAGATTTGAGATGAGACTGATTGGACGATAATTTTGGGGTAGGTGTGAGTCTTTGCCTGGCTTATGTATGGGAATTACGTCAGCCAGTTTCCAGGTGGAAGGAAAATAGTGAAATCTTAAAATTGCATTTATTATACTGGTCAGGTACACTACTGCCCTCCGGGGCAGAAGTTTAATCACACGATTAGTAATGCCGTCTGGTCCAGGAGCTTTTTTGTTCTTTAAATTTTTAATAATGTCATATATCTCAGCAGGTGATGTTGATGCAATATGGTCAGTGCTGGTGATAGGAAGTTTGAGTGAGTGTCTGACCTTGCTGTGAATCTTATGTATGTGGTCAAAGTCAAGGTTTCCATACGAAGGCCTGCATTGCTCTTCTAAGCTGTGCGCTATAACCTCTGCTTTGTCCACATCTGTGTGAGCAAGGCCCTGATCAGTTAATATTGGGGGAAGGGATCTGCCTTTGTTTTTGGTATTTTTCAGTAGTCCCCAGATGGAGTGATCACTAGGTGAAATGGAGGATAACTTTTCATCCCATACATAGTCTCTGTGAGCTTTCAGTGCATCTCTTACTGCCCCATTTAGTCTGTAAATACCAGGCAGAAGAATTAGCAGGTCATCTCTACCTATAGGAGTTGCCAAATGGTGTGCCACCCTTTTTTAATAAATTACTCTGGATCAACATCTTTCTCTAAATCCAGAGTAATTTATTAAAAAAGGGTGGCACACCATTTGGCAACTCCTATAGGTAGAGATGACCTGCTAATGCTTCTGCCTGGTATTTCCACTAGGGCCTGGCTCCCACTGAAGAGACCTCAATAAAGGTCGAAACTAGTCTGGGTAGTGGCCCTTCCTTTAATGCATAACATTAGACATATCCGCAAGGAGATGTGTTTTGCATTATAGGAGATACTGAGTTAGGAGTGTTGGTAGCTTTCTCCACCTTTACAACGAGTTGCCCTGGTGTTGTATCACTTTACCCTAGTCCTGAAGATACTTCAGGCGCAAACTTTGTTTGCTCACACTTGGATAAAGGATTAAACTAGTTTTATTAGAAACCAGTACTCTTCTATGTCTGTTGCTGAGAAGCCTTCTCAGTATTGCAGCAGTCCTTTTAAAGTTTAAATTTCTATCAATCATCACTCTAAAATCCCTTACCTCTTCCAATTCCTCTAGTGCAGCCTCTCACCTGTGGATCTAAATTTCAAGACCCTACATTTAGTTGTATTAAACTTAATACCCATTTATTCGCTCATTAGTCCAGCTTATTCAAATCCTCCTGAAGGGCCACCACATCAGTGCTATCTCTTCTCAGCATCACATCTTTTTCAAACTACTGAATTGAACTGATTACCAATCTCTAATCAAGTTCACTAAATTGATATCCAAATGTATATGCTGTAATTTAAATATTAGCTTATCATGTGGAACCATATTAAGTGCCTTTGCAAAATCAAAAAATAAAATAAATGAAGGCAATATATGCCTTTCTCTCACCATTTATGCTCTCACTACACTATCAGGCAATGCTTTCACGTTCCAACCACACTCCATCTAAAAAAGCCACTTTTCACCCTTTTGCTCACATTTATAACATCCTGGAATAGCCCCTTATTCTTGCTCTTTCTTCCTGTTCTACCATATGAAAGATCTCCCCAGTGTCAACCTCTCAACAGTTTAAATTACTCTAAACTGTTGAGAGATGTTTACTAAGAGACCTCCAGGGAGTCAGAGACTCATCGAGGGAGGCCACATACTACACACACACACACGCGCTATCATACTTATTCTTGAATTCATTCACACTGCTTGCACTCACAACATCCAATGGCACTCCATTCCAATCACGCACCACCCTCTGAGAGAAAAATCTGGCCCTTACACCCTCCTTGGCAGCCTTCATTCTCAATTCATTATACTTTATTATAAAAAAGACAATCACATTACTAAAACAAGAGTATCTCTTAATAAATCCATTCTGATCTTCACAGATAACATTGCCCTTATCTGCACAATGCTGTATATGATCTCTCACTATTTTCTTTAAAACCTTAAGAGCTCCAAAAGAAATGCAAACTGTTTCTATAGTTTGATACTACCACTTTTATTCAATGGCACTATCTTACCCTTATTTCATTATTTGGGCATCTTTTCCATAGTTTGGCTTTATAGAAAAGCCGGGTCAATGGAGCTCTCAGTTCCTTACCACATTCTCTTAAAACATGTGGCATAATTGCATCCAGTCCCATTGCCTTACTGACATTGAGTGCACTTTGTATTTGAAACAAACACCTTCTCCTCATGAACTTCTAAACTTTGGACCCTTTCTCCTCCATCTAGTGATAAAGGCTAATTTTCTAGGATGAAATATACCAATAAGGTGACAATTAAACAACGCCCTATGTCTTCAGTATCAGTTATTCACCTCCCATTTTCATCGAGTAGGGTCATTCTTCCACACTCAATTCTCTTCCTACCAACCACAATAACCAAATAATTCCTTATGATCTTCCTGGGATCACAGGAGTAATCTCTTCTCATATTTCATATTTGTGTCCCTTGCTATGCTCACTTTCCTAGCATGAGTCTTATATTCCTCATTGAAGTAATGCAGAAGTCATATTTTTGTATTACTGTTCTCTATCTCTCCCTCTTGACTTTTCTTTTTCCATAATCTCTCTTTCATCTGCAGTTTACATTTGATTTTGTTGGTGATCCAATTTTCATAATCATATTCTCATTTTCACTTGGGGGTACACAACTTGCTGTTGTTACTAATAACCTTTTATTCACCAGTTCTCTTCCTTCCAGTTCTTCCATCCATGGCCCAAGCTGATTCTAAGATTATTATAATCATCTGCCTTATGATTTCACATAAATTTCTTTCTCCTTGATACTACTGCATGTCTATCAATCCTCTAAGGCAAGAACTAAATGGTCACTCACTCTCTCCAGCTGAGAGCATAGATGACATCTCAATTCCAATCAGATCCTCTGGTGCTAGAACAAAATCCAAACTCATAAACTTCATGCCCCTTCTTCATCTTGTCCATAACATTTGTCCCTTAAGAATTCCTTCTAGAAATTCCATTTCCTTAATACTACTACATGTTGGTTCTTTCCAATTTAAATTGCTGTAGTTAAAAGCTCTCATAAATGATCATTCATTTCTCAAACTCAACTGCCTAAACATCTCCTACTCTTCATTCTCTGTGTTCCCTGCTTAACACTACTTCACTAAATATCCCGTCCTAAGCACCTCCACCTCATCCCATATGCTCTCAAAACCATTAATTCCATTTCCCTTCAAATTCTCCACCATGAGAAGGCACAACATGTCTCTTATTGTGAATAATACTCCACCACTGCATTTGCTCTTCCTATTATGCAGAAATATGCTACTCACTTTCATTCCTGTCATGAAGTCCTCTTCTGTCAATGACAGTTCATCCAATTCCAATAAGCTTGGACAGGCTGAGGCTATTTGATACAGTTAAATCTGGAGAAATACAAATTTGGCAGAAAAGTCCAACTTTTTGTGCTAATTGTCATATGATGTATTATTATTATTATTATTATTATTATTGTTATTATTATGGGCTATTCCATGAAGTCCTTAGACTCATTGAGGGAGGCCGTAAACATCATGCCAAGCACCATCCAACATTTGTGCAGTAACTATCATACTTTGCTTTGAACTCATTCGCAGTCATCGCACCCACAATAGACTCTGGCAACCTATTCCACTCATTAGCCACTCTCCAAGTAAAAAATCTAGTCCTCACACCCCTTCTAACTACATTTTTGCTCAATTTTCAAGGCCTCTAGTTTTCCTGCCACCAGACCTGTTCTGAAAAATTTCCTCAATCATATCACCCCTTTTCTGCCTGTGAACCAATTTCTGTAAACCACAAATTTTCAACCTGCCATCATAAGATTCATTTCATAGACCTGCTACTACCTTCGCAACTAGAAACTGGATCCTCTCCACTTCTTCCTCATGACCAAGAAACCCACATGACCAAATCTGCATGTATCATTCAAGACGAGGTCATACCAATGCTTGATAAAGAGGCATTATTATTATTATTAGCTGACTTCCACGGAGTCAGAGACTCATTGTGGGAGGTACACACAATGCTCGTTCAACTATGCTTTAAACTGATTCAATGTGTCAACATTCACAACACACTCAGGCAATGCATTCCACTCACTGAACACTCTCCATGCAAAGAACCTTCTCCTCACTCCTCTGCTCATATTCTGTTTATACAGTTTCCAGTGATGGCCTCTTGTTCCACCTTCCTCTCTCATTCTGTGAAAAACCTCTTCCATGTCAACCTGACAACCCCTGACTAGCTTATATGTCTCAATCATATCCCCCCCCCTTTCCTCCTATTCACGAGGGTTTGAAACTTACATTCTCTCATTCTATCCTTATATTCCCATTCCAAAGGCCACTGATTACCTTTGTGAATCCCTTTTGGATCCTTTCCAACATATACTCATCACCCTGAAAACCTGTTGACCAAGTCTGTGTGCAATAATCCATATGAGACCTGATCAAGGCCTTATACAATGGCATAACCTCTATTTCTGCATGTCAGGGTCCTCCGCATCATTTCCATTATCCGATGTGACATCTTCACAACTTGTGCGATGTGGCCCCTAAATTTTAGGTCTTTGTCCACTTTCTAGAATTCTCATTTCCTCCGCTTCCTTTAAAGTTTCTCCACCAATTGTATACTTTGCATCCCATCATTACTTACCAAATCTCAAAACGTTACACTTTTCAACATTGAACTGACAGTTCCATTTACCTGACCATTTTTGCAATCTATTCAAGTCCTCTTGTAAAGCCATAACATCCACTTGACTCTCCCCAGTTTTGCATCATCTGCAAGCAGCTGCATATCACTAGTTAAACCCATCCCAATATCATTAACATACAAATTGAACAACAATGGCCCCAAAACTGACCCCTCTGGCACACCACAAGTGACCTTCCTGTTTCAGGATATTGCATCCCCATATACACCTTTCTAATACCTATCTGACAACCAGTCACTGATCCGACTCAGAAGTCTGTTATCCACTCCCATCTGTTCCAGTTTATTTACCAGCTTGTTGTGTGGCAGTCTAACAAACACTTTTGCAAAAGCCAGGTACACCACTGTATATTATTATTATTATTATTATTATATGACGCCTCCAGGGAGTCCAAAGACTCATCAAGGGAGGGCACCTACTGTACAACTCTCTGTCTCCACCACTCAGTCCATCAACAACTACCATCATCAACTAAAATGAAGCGCAACTACCATCATCATCTATGCAAAAGCCATCTACGCCAAAGCCATCTACCCCCCACCACCACTAGTATTTTCACAGACAATCACAAACATACCCTTGGCAGGATTCGAACCCACAGCCTTTTGGCTGGAGAGTGAATACGCTAACTGCTCGGCCAAGCAGGCCAACATCTCCTGTCTCCCTCCATCTCCCTGTCCAAGGAATTTGTCACCTTGTTACAGTGCATAAGTAAGTTAGTGAAACATGATCTCCCTTTAGCAAACCCATGCCAAAAAATACTGCTGTTATTAACCCATCTCTTTATCCTACTTATCACCAATCTCTCCGGTACCTTCACCACAACTCCAGATATACCGATTGGCCTATAATTTGAAGCTATAGCCTCATCACCACTTTTATGCAGTGGAAGAATTTTACCCTCCTTCCACTTCCTTGGAACGTGCTGTTGCAAGACTCTTATTAAACAGACATGCTAGTGCTACTGCCAATTCCCTGGAACATTCCCTTAAGATGCATGGTGATATGTCATCAAATCCTATCGCCTTATTGACATCAAGTTTATTTATTTCCTCAAATACCTTCTGCTCACTCACAATTAAACCATCCTCCCCTATGTCTTCTGCACTTAAGTTCATCATGATTCCATCATGATCAGGATGAAACACCTTTATAAATTTATCACTGAATACCGCAACAATGTCTTCTGCAGCAGTTACCATTCTGCCACTTTCAACCATTAACATAATCTTACCGTGATCATTCTTCCTTCTACTTGTCACATATCTAAAAACTGAGTTTTTCTTTTCCTGATTTGCCAATTTCTGCTTATACTGCACTTTTGTTTTCCTTACTGAGTCACTCTTCTGGCTTGTTCTTTATGCTCTTCATGTAACTGATTATTACCATTATTCATCTTGTACTTCCTCCAAAGTACAGTCTATTCCAGATTTTTTTTTTCCAGAATTCATGCTTAAGCCCCACATTCATCCATTTTACCTACCTTATTCACCTCTTTGGCTTTGGAATACGTTAACACATTGATGCTGTTATGTATTTCTTTTTCAGTTCCCATGCAGCATTTATTTCCTTATTGCTCAACTCCTTGTTCCATGTTATAGCTCCTAAGCTTGTCATAATCACCAGCCTTATAATTCCACATATATCCTTTTCTCACAAAAGTCTGCATATAACTAGCCACAACCCAGGTGATCACTTTCACCAACTGGAGGAAAGTGTGAAACCCCTCTCCAGTTACATCCTCTGATGAAATGATCAGATATGGAACTCTCGATTCTTGCTTGCCCTCCTTCATGTGTTGCCTGAGATAGTTATCTCTCAAGAAAATCATTTTTCTTATTTCCAAATGTTATCTCTTAATTCCAGTCTATACTGCCATAATTAAAATCACCCATAATAATTACCCTTCCTTTGTTCACTAATCCAAGTTGTTTATACATTTCTTCATCACCACCCTCCACATTCCCAGGTCTATAGCAACATCCAACTAAATATGTCTTCCTGTCAACCTCCACATTATACCACACTGCCTCATAACCATTGCCACTATTTCCCTCCTTCATGTCTACTTTATGTGGGCATAATTCCCCTGCTATCATCAGCAGCCTGTATAATAACAGCCTGCTTATCAGGGTTTCTTCAGTAACCAATTAATCAAGTGAAGAAAGTGCTAAAGCATATTGCTTTAGCACTTTTGCAATACCATTTGTACTTTAACTCCCTATCCACTAACACCCTCAAATCCCTGACTTTATAATGTGGTACATAGCTTATAATCTTTTTTGCCCCAGAATATGCATATATTATCTACATCACCAAGTTTATATCAATTTCCTTACTCTTTAACACATTAAACTGACATCCATCCTTTGTCCACACTGCTAGTCTCTCCAAATCATCCTGCAAAATCTTAACATAATCTGTATTAACTATTACTCTACCCAATTTTGCATCATTGGTAAACAACTGAATAGTTGCTCTCAGATGCTTTCCTATATTGTTAATGTGATTCTTAATGCACAAATTAAATAGTGGTTCAAGAATAAAGTCTGTGGCACTTCACTAATTGCAGGCCTACTACTAAATAAACTACTCTCTGCTATCTCTCCATCAACCACCCTCTTATCTACTTCACCAATTTTATATCAATTCCCATGTGCTGCAATTTATTGATTAGAATTCCATGCAGTATCCTGTCAAAAGCTTTTGCAAAGTCCAGCAGTATCACTGTAAGCCCATTACCTTTATTCAACTCAACTGTGACTGTATTATAAAACAAGTTGCTGAGGCATGACCTATTCTTCACAAAACCATGTTGCTCCCCCACATGGAATATCCCATTCCTGTATTTTGCTCTTAACCAACTTCTCCAGTACCTTGATGACTCCTGATATGCTGTGGAACTGTTTTCTCCTCTTTTCATCCCTTTGGGATTAACAGAGCTGACTTAATTAAATAACATGGTCAAAGGCACTGCCTATTCTCTAGCACCTTCTCGTAATGCTCTACCTAATATAACCACTATTACTTTCAAACCAAAGCTCATTTGTTTTTGGCAATGCATACATCTTACAGACATTCCACTGCACAAATACAAAGTCCTTCTGGTTAAATTCCCTAAACAATGGTGCCTTGGATGCCATTGTTCTGCTTTGTCAGTGCCATGTGCTATGCTATGTAACTTACCGTTCAGAAACACTGCATTGACTATATTTAAATAAAACTTTTAATTTAAATCTAATTACCACTACAATAAATTCTAATACAATTTTTAACTTCTTAGGTGGATCAATCCGAAGATTGGTGGGTGGCAACAGTACACCAACGCATCCTTTGATGCTTTGCTCTCCTCTTGCTCCCAAAAAAGTGCTCCCCCTTTTTATTTCTTCATAGCAGCTTTTAGCTCCAGTTATTATTGTTAAGTTTATATAGAAGATTCTTGATCTTCTTCTTAGCTTCTTCCCTTCTACTTCCCCTTGATTATTTCTGTAACCAGTCATAAATGATTCAGGTGGTATGCAATTAGGCTTTTTCTTCTCTTATTGATGTGGTTTAGTAGTAATTGCATTTCTTGCACCATATTGTTGAACCTGAGAGAATAGTTGTTAAGGTCTTGGAGACATTAGTGAAGGACTATATATAGCATTGGGCAGATAAGGGTGATGTTATCTATGAGAATCAACATGGATTTGTTAAGGGGTGCTCATGCTTTAGTAATATGATTGGCTTTTATAATAAAGTGACAAGCAGTTGAAGAGGGAAAGGCATATACTGCCATTTTTTTTTTTGGATTTTGCAAAACCATTTGACAGGGTGAAACATGATAAACTGATATTTAAGTTGCAGCACAGGTTTAAATGTCAGGTTAGTCAACTGGATTCAGGATTTATATCAGAGAGTTGCATATGGTGGGGCAATATCAAGAAAGCAGAAGGATACAAGTGGGGATCCACAGGGCTCAGTACTGAGACCTGTATTATTTAACCTTTATATCAATTACATCGTCAGTGGACTGCAAGGAGATAACCAGTTGTTTGCAGATGATGTGAAGCTGGGAAGGGTTATCCGTAATAGTGTGAATGTGGCAGCCCTGCAAGAGGATTTGAATAAACTAGACAGATAAAAAACTGAAATTCAGGGAGTATATTGCAAAGGTGATGAAGGTAACCCAGAGGATTGCTGCAATACTGAGAAGGATGCTGACCTGCAGAGATAAAAGTATTATCATTCTGTTGTATAAGACCCTGTTCACACTACACTTAGACTATTGTTCTCAAATCTGGTCCCCAGGATTTGAAGGGGATAAATTCATTGTGGAAAGCGTATAGAGGCAGATAACAAAGATGGTTTCATGACTGTACAATGCCAGTTATGAGGATTGGCTGAGAGAATGGACTGCAGAGTTTGGTGGATAGAAGAAGGAGAGGTGATATGATCAAGACTTTTAAACTGTTGAGAGGCAGTTACAGGGTGGACATTGGGGAGTTCTTTTGTTTGGTGGAACAGCAGGAAGGAGCAATGACAATGGGCCATCCTTGGAAATTATGAAAGGAAGCTGTGACAAGAGAGTGAGGAGTGGTTTCTTTGTGTGGAGGGTGGTTGAACCGTGAAATGCATTGCCTGAGAGAGTAGTGAGAGCAAGAATGGTCAATGAGTTCAAGGAGTGGAATGATAGACTATGTTTTTCCTAAGAAGGAACTTCCACGATGATTCTCTTGACTCCATGGAGGCCTGAATAAAAGCTAAACAGTGTGTAAAACTAGCTAAACAAAAGTCATGGGAGGACTTTGGCAAGACCATAGAAAATAAATATCAAGAAAGTGGCAAAATATTCTGGAGGTTGTTGAAGAAGCTTAGGAATGGAGGAAAGAGTGCTGTAAAAGTAGTTAGAGATGATAAAGGTGAAATGAAAATGGAAGAAAAAGATATCCTTGAAGTATGGAGTAATTACTTTGAAAATTTGCTAAATGAAACAAGCTGTGATGACAGCACTGACGAGGTATGCAGTCAGGAATACATATCCATACTTGAAGTAGAAAAAGCCATCAAAGGCTTGAAGTGTGGAAAGGCAGCAGGAGTACATGATATTCGACCAGAAATGCTGAAGTATGGTGGTATAAAAGTCTTACAGTGGCTGCACTGCATAGTTCAGAATGCCTGGACAGAGGGATGAATTCCCAATGATTGAAGTAGAGCTCTCATAGTAGCTAATTATAAAAAGGAAAATAAAACTGAATGTGAGAATTACAGAGGTATATCCCTAGTGTTCCTGGTAAGATACATGCAAGTATACTTGAGAAACGGTTGAGAAGAATTGTGGAAGAAAAGCTTGGTGAAGAACAATGGAAGAACACCTCTATTTGACCTGGATTCAGGTTAAATAGAGGCTGGCAGGATCAGATCTTTACTTAACGACAAATAGCGGAGAAATCATGGGAATATAACAAAGATCAGTATTTAAGTTTTGTCGATTTGGAAAAGGCATATGACAAGGTGCCAAGAGAGAAGCTATTCAATATGCACAGTTATATGGTATCAATGGGGCATTATATCAAGCAATACTTAGTCTTTATTTGAGTTGTAAGTCAGCAGTTAGAATTGAAGGAAGTACAGGAAGATGGTTTAATGTTAAATCTGGTGTGAGACAAGGATGTACATTATCCCCTCTGTTATTCATTATCTATATGGATCACATTATGAAAAAAAGTGGTATTAAACATGATATCAAAATTGGAGATGTTAATGTCAACTCTTTGCTTTATGCGGACATATTATACTTCTAAATAAATCCTCTACAAGTCTGCAAGATTCTCTGACTAAATTGAATAACTGTTGTAATAGATATGGTATGAAGGTGAACAATAAAAAGACAAAGACAATGAAAATATGCAGAATCATTGAAAATGTCAACTGTGTTGTGAATGGAGAACCTGTGGAACAAGTAAAACATTTCAGCTACTTAGGCACGATTTTTAGTGAAGATGGTAAATTAAATATGGAAATAGACAACAGAATCAACAAAGCTGCTATGGTAGGAAGTCAGTCGAATAAACATTATTCTCTTATTCCATATATTCATATGGAATAAGAGAGTAATTAGTTGGAATGCTAAATTAGCTGTATACAAGACAGTGTTCAAACCAATTTTAACTTATGGATCTGAGAGCTGGGTCAGATGTAAAACACTTGACCAAAGAGTAGAGACCGCAGATATGAGAGTCCTGAGAAAGATTAGAGGCATGAACAGATGGCATCAATGGCAATATCATATTAAAAACGAGAATATTAGGAAAGAACTTGACATTGTCAGCATCCAGGAATGTGTCAGCAGAGCTAATCTGAGGTGGTATGGTCACTTAAACAAAATAGGCAAGGAAAGATTAGCAAAACAGGTGTTCTCTGCCAAGTTGGCAGGAAAAAGACCCAGAGGAAGACCAAGATATAGGTGAATTGATACGGTACAAAGTGCCTTAGACGATAGAAATATAAGATCTGGTAATGTTGGAGTCTTGACAAGTAACAGACTGATTTGGAGGAAAATTGTAGATAGGAAGTTAGTAATGATGTAAATTTTTCATGTAGTACTATCATATCCTGTACCCTCCTTGAAGGTACATGGCAGGAATTTGATGATGATATTTAGGACTTCATCAGTTTTTCTTTCCTTCTATCCAACTAATTCTTATCATCCTTCTACAGCACACCAAAGTTCAAATGTCTTCAACTTTTGGTGTCTTGTTTTGTTAAAAGTTCCAGCATTGCAACTATGTATATGCTTTCACCAGTCTGTTTTTTTTTTTTTTTTTTTAGTTGAATGCAGAGTTCTTTAGTACTAAAAATGTTTCTTCTATTGTAAAATACCAGTTTTGGGCAAGCTTAGTTTTGCTTTTTATATCTGATTGGCTTCTTCCATCATCTATGATGCGACTCCCAAGTTATTTAAAGGAAGTTACCTGTTATATTGGGTTGTTATCTATTTCTAGCAAATCACAGGAATGGGAATATCAGGTACATATAGCAGTCGGTGGTTTACCAATTAAAAACTGTTTAATTAGTGCATTATTTATTTTGATGCCGGGAAGGAGTGTCCTAGGTTAGATTCCTGTCAATGACGTGAGGAGCTTAAGGATCTTTTTCAGCTATAGCCAAGTTAGCCAATCTTGGATGTGGAGAGCAGATTTTTCACCCCAGTTTATCTGGGTTTTTTTCATTCCGCAAGCAGGCAAACTGACCCCGTGAACACATGCTGCTACAGTCAAAAATACATTTCCCCTTGGCGACAGGCCAGCTGGGTTGTACTAACAAAAGTTGTATCTGCTTAACACGCGAACCCTGCAATGGAAGCGGGGAAAACGTGCAGAGTCAGAAGAAGTGCATTATTTATTTTATGAATGGGAATGACAGATCATTGCATAAAGTTATTGGAAATGGTTTCTGTTTCATATATATTCCTTTATGATCTTGAATAAGTATGATTAGTTATATTTTCTGAATATTTTATTAATTCTGAGGGAATGTTATCAATGTCTAGTGCCTTGTTAGAAGACAGTTCATTTAGCACTCATTCAAACTCATCTTGTAATATAATTGGTCCAATTTCTTCTGCATCAAGATTTGTTTCATCTTCTGTGGCCTTGTTGTCTAAGATCTTTTCCTTTATAGAGTTCTTCTAGATACTCTTTACATCTTTCAGAAATTTCTTCCTTATCTCTAAGAATGCTTTCATGTTTATTTTTAATAACTATACTTCTTGTTTTGTTCTGCTATCTCATTAATTTTATAATTTTATATGTTTTATCGATTCTCCCATTCTTAGTTAAATCTTCTATTTCTTAGCACTTCTCTATATATCATTGTTCTTTTGCTTCTTTGCATTTTCTATTTATCATATATTTTTAGTTGTTTATATTTTCCTTAATTTCTTTATGTGGAGAAGTTTTGCATTTTCTTCTTCTATCTATTAGGTTTAGAATGGCTTGGTTGATCCAAAGATTGCCATCATTGGAGTGAAAAACTTTTCTATTTGCTGGCCTGGTTGGCCGAGTGGTTAGCATATTCACTCTCCAGCCAAAAGAATGTGGGTTCGAATACCACCATTGGCATGGATATTTCCGATTGTCTGTGAAAATACTAGTGGTGGTAGCAGTGGGAGGTAGATGGCTTTGGTGTAGATGATGATTGTAGTCGTGGTACATTGTAGTTGGTGAATTGAGTGGTGGAGAGAGAGCTGTAGAGTGTGTGCCCTCCTTGAAAGTGTCATGTAATAATAATAGTAATATTAGAGCATTTTCCTTGATTCTAATTGTTGTCACTGTCCACATTAGCTCCAGGATAACTTTTGCATGATTTTACTTGATTTTTATATCTATGTTTTTATCATAATATAGTCTATTTGATACCTTCCTATTGCCTTTGGCATTTTCTAAGTATACCTTCTTTTCAGTGCATCAAACCAAGTTTTGGTGATTATCTGATGAAATTGGTGGAGGAACTGTAGAAACCTATCACCCTCTGTCATTTCATCATCCCAGTCCATATTTTCCCACCTCTCTACCATCTTTTCCCTTCTCAAATGACTGCATTCCAATCAACCATGACAATGAGATTGTCAAGGTTGAAATGAATACCATCCTCTTTGCTTATTAATGGCCTAAGTGGCAAAAGTTTCATGTTTGGTCTCTCGAGCAAGGATACTGGGTTATCTAATTCACAGCATTAATACTAATATACTATAGGCTAATAAACCTTTCATGAGTGGGCTTCACTTTTTTTTTTTTTTAATATTTCCTATAATTCTTACCAAAGCTTTCCCATGACTTTAATTTAGTTACTTTTACACACAGTTTTGCTCTCTTGCATTTCCCTGTGTATTCTCATACAGGTCAACTTTCTTGCCAGGAACTTTTCCTGATTGCCTCTGTCTTCATCAATCCAACATGTTGGATTTTATTATCCTTACAAATATTATTATTATTATCCTAAGACCACATGGAGTCAAAGACTCATCTAGGAGGTCTTTTTGTCATACACACAGCTCATCATGCTGCACCTTAGTCACTTCAACCTTAAACATGGATTTAAAACCTTAAAACTTAAGCATTGGTTTACTGAAGGAAGCTCATGTTTTAGCAATTTGTTCATATTTTATAACAATGTTACAGCTGAGTTGGATAATGTTAATGTTGGATTTTGCTAAGGCATTTTGTAGTATACCACATGAAAGACTGCTGCATAAACTAGAGAAATGGGATAAAAATTGGTTAATAGGCAGAAAAAGGGTGTTATGATTGAGACATTCAAATTACTGAGGGGTTTTACAAGATTAATTCAGACGAAATTTTTCTGTAGAGGTCTGGTGGTGAGAGAACTAGGGGCCATCCATGGACAACAGTGTAGTTAGCAAGGGTGTTAGACCTAGGTTTTTTATTTAGCTGCCATAAGCTGCCTGATATGTTGTAGGTGCCATGAGTTCAAAACAAAGTATGATAGATGCAGTGAATGCTGAACAGTTCTTGACATGATGTTTAGGGCCTCCCTCGATGAGTGTAAGGATTCCTTGGAGTTGCTCATAATAATAATAATATAAACTCTTGATTTGGATATGTGGATAGTTGACAGATAGACATCAAAAAAGTAGTATATGATGGGTGTGAATCTAGCAGATTTAAGGTGACTAATGTTGTATCTCAGGGTTCAGTTCTTGGGCTGCTGTTCTTCAATCTGTACATTAATGACATTAGGAAGGGCTTAACAGGAGATGCAAAGGTAGGGAGGGCAATTAGGGATGTGACTGATATCTAGCACTTACAGAATAATTTGAATAGGGTGGAAATTTGGGCAAATGAAATTAGTATAAGTTTAAAGTTATGCACTGTTGCATGATGAGATTTCCAATGACATATTTTTTCCAGTGACAGTTGTTTGCAGATAATGCAAAGCTAGGAAGGGTTATTAGTAATAGTGCAGATGTGGTAGCCTGCAAGAGGATTTGAATAGGCTAAATAGATGGGAAAATAAATGGGGAGGTGTCAGTTTAATGCAGCAAAATGTAAGGTCTTGAGGTTTGGAACACATTGATGGGATGCTGCATACTCTATGGGAGGAGTTAAACTGGAGGAAGTAGGGGAGACAAGAGATCTGGGGTTGATGATTGATAGAAATCTGAAATTTAGGGGACATATTGCAAAGGTGGTGAAGGTAACACAGAGGATTGCTGCAATAATGAGAAGGACACTGACTTGCAGAGATAAAAGAGTTATCATTCCATTGTATAAGACTCTGATCAGATCACAATTAGACTATTGTTCTCAGATCTGGTTCCCAGGATTTGAAGGGGATAAATTAACTGTGGAAAGGGTATAAAGATGGTTTCAGGACTGTACAACGTTAGTTATGAGGATCGGCTGAGGGAGTGCGGACTGCAGAGTTTGGTGGATAGAAGAAAGAGAGGTAATATGATTGAGACTTTTAAACTGTTGAGAGGTGGTTACAGGGTTGACACTGGGGAGTTCTTTTGCTTGGTTGAACAGTGGGAAGGAGTGATGACAAGGCGCCATCCCTGGAAGTTACGAAAGGAAACTGTGAGAAAGAGAGTGAGGAGTTTGTAATGAGGGTAGTTGAACCATGGAATGCATTGCCTGATAGAGTGGTGAGAGCGAGAATGGTCAATGAGTTTAAGGAGTGGTATGATAGACTTTGTGTTTCTTAGGAAGGACCTCCCACAATAGTCTTTTGACTCCATGGATAATAATAATAATAATAATAATAATAATATATTAGCAGGATTATGCTACAAGAAACTGCTCAGGCATAAGATAAATGATTTTGGCATAAGATAAATAGGAATTTGAAGTTCAAATTTCACATAGCAAAAGTTGTAAATGCAGCTCAGAGGATAATTGCAATGTTGAAACAAACCTTGACGTGTAAGAATAAGGAAGTCATTTTGCCTCTATATAAGCTTAATAAGACTGCACCTGGAGTATTGTGCAAAGATTTGGTCACATGGGTTCAAAAGGGTAAAGAAGCTGTGGAAGGGTGAAAAGAAGAGTTACAAAGATTATATTAGGATTATGAGGACAGATTGCGAGTATGTGGATTACAGACTCTGGTTAACAGGAGAAAGATGGATGATTGATACAGCTCTATGAACTTCTGAATGAGTGTTATAGACTATTGTATGATGAAATTATTTGTTATATGGAAGGAGAGGAAAGAACACAGAGATATCCATGGAAGTTAAGTTTGTTTGCAGCCAAGAAAGGGGTAAGACCAAAGTTTTTCCTCTCACAGAGCAGTGAGTGAGTGGAATAGTTTGCCTTTATAGGTAGTGAGTTCGACTTTTATAGGTAGCATCTAGTGTGAATGAATTTAATGGTAGGTATGACAGCTGACAATAATAATAATAATATTCAGCTGTTTACAGATGATGCAAAGTTGGGATGAACTATGAGGAGTAGAACAGATGTGACCATCTAGTTATGTACACCTTTATGTTAGGTTGCAGATTTAGTAATGAGTAATCTCTGTTATTATTATTATTATTATGTGACACCTCCAAGGAGTCCAGAGACTCATCGAGGGAAGGCACCTACAACTCTACATAATCACCACTCACAATCCACTAACTACAGCAAACGACATCATCTACACCAATGCCATCTACTCCCCACCACCACCGATAGTATTTTCGCAGACAATCACAAACATCCATGTCCACAGCAGGATTTGAACTTGCAGCCTTTTGGATGGAGAGTGGATACACTAACCACTCAGCCAACCAGTCTGGCTGTTCTAAACAGAAATTTAGTTATTATTTACTATGATTATTAGCTGTACTATTTTCTCTCAGTATAAGTCATCTACACTGAATAATCATTATGGATCACTTAAATTATCCAAAGACTGATTCTGTAGAAGAGAAAACTCCTGATAGTAATGAAAGAGAATTTATTGAACTGTTGCAAGACTTCTCAAGCAAACTTGCAGCCAGAGAGTATTATTAGATTTGATCTTAGCATCAGTAGAGATCTTGGTTAAGGATGTGATTGTTTGCCACCATTTGGTCATCATGCTGTACTGACTTGAGATTTAGCTAATTATTTGAATGTTCCAATTAGAAAAGGTTACATGCTGAACTACAAAGATAGAAATTATAACAAACTCAGGAGAATGCTGTGCATTCTCTAATTACTGAATGAGAAGGATATCAGCAGTGCATGGGAAGCTTTGAAAGAGAGCTTAAATAATGCAGTACCATTTAAGTATTATATGTGGTTAAGCAAGAGATTCATAAGACAATATTAATGAATGAAGGAATGCTGTGAGAATAAAGATGAGAGGAGTTATGAAATATATAAATTGCAGGTCAGAAACGTTACAAGCATTGTACAGGAAGCTAAGTTGGAGTATGATAAGAAATTGGTTGCACAGGTGAAGGAAGTCCAAAGGAATTTTATTATTATGTTGCAAGTAAAAGAAAGAATGAAAATATGGAAGGACAACTTTACTGAATATGCACACTATCCTTATGTCAGAAGCAGATCCAATCATTCTAATAATGCGTGCTCACTTCACTAAGGTATATCACCTTGGTGTATATATAACATGGCACACAATGCTACCACTACATTCGATGAAGAGACTGAGATAATATATGAAAGGGGGGTGTTCTAGCACTGTTACATATTATTATTATTTGACACCTCCAGGGAGTCCAAAGACTCGTTGAGGGAAGGTACCTGCTCTGCAGCTCTGTCTCCACCACTCAATCCACCATTGCCATCTACTGCTGACCACCACCACTAGTAATTTCACAGACAATCACAAACATCCATGCCACGGCAGGATTCAAACCCGCAGCCTTTTGGTTGGAGAGCGGATACGCTAACCACTCGGCCAGCCAGGCCTAATAAGAATTTGGCAAAAATGACAGAGGGGATATTAACACATGTGCCAAAGGAAATGTTGAAACATTTCCTTGAAATATCTGTATAATTTGAGTCTCAGCTCATGAAATATTCCACAGGAATTTTTCAGGATCTCCTATAATGTATGATAGTTTCATTATACAAGGATGGTGGAAAAACTGATGTATCTAACTACAAACCTGTCAGACCTCTGGAGTGGTGGTGAAGATTTCCGAGAAGTTGGTAAGAACATGCATACAGAAATGGGTTCACAAAGAAGCTATATTTTATAGGAACAACAGCATAAATTTACTAAAGGGAGGTCATATCTGAGCAATTTGCTCATATTTTATAATAATGTTATAGCTGAGTTGGATATAGGGAATAAATACACTATGATACTGTTGACCTTTGCTAAGTCATATGATAGGATAATACATGAAAGGCTGTTGCATGAATAGGAGGATGTAGGAATGGGATATAAACTATTGACTTAGATAAGCAGGTAGCTGATAGATAGATATCAAAAAGTAGTATATAGGAGGGAGTGAATCTGCTAGAATTAAGGTGAGTAGAATATCAGAGGGATAAGTTATTATTATTATTATTATTATGGATTCATCGAGGGAGGGCACTCTATTTTGCTAAATACATCGTGCCCTCTCCACTACTATTTAATTCTCCTACTATAACACTACTTCCATCAACCACCCATCATCAGCAACGATGTTTTTTCTTTTTTTTTGTTCTGAAGACCAATTTGTCTGTACATGGGATGAAAAACCCAAGTTTCTGAGAAAAAATTTCTGATACCTGCATATGAGATCAGCCAACTCACCTTCAATTGAAGAAGTCCATATAAGGATTCCCCTCATCATGATGAGGACTGAACCCAGGTATATTTTCCAATCAAAGGGCACAATGTTCCACTATTCTTCCAAAGTTCCTGGACCATTATTGTTCAATGCTTATTAGAAAGGAAGTGTTGAGTTGTTTTCTGATAAGATAAGCAGGGATGATACTGATATCTACACAGGGCTTGAAAAATGTGTTCATCTACTTTTGTGATGAATGAGAATTTTTAGTTGAAAAGTAAAGAAATGAGGGAGAGGAATTCAGTATTATCATCAGTTTTATTTATGTAATTCTGATTCTGTGCCATGTTTTATGTTAAACAGGCTTTTTGTTGTTGTTGTTTATTTTACAAATGCCTGTTTTTGATTATTATTATTATTACCCCAAGACTTCATGGAGTCAAAGACTCATCTGGGAGGTCCCTTTATCACACACACACAGTTCATCATACTGTGCCTTGAACACATTCAAACTCCTTGCAGACACCACACTCTCAGGCAAGGCATTCCAATCATTTACAAAACTCTGCACGAGAAAAACTTGCCTCTCACTCCCCTACTCACACCTTCTTCAGTTCTACAGAAAATAGTGGTTCTCCCACTATTTTCTGTAGAACTTCTCCTATAACAACCCTTTGCCAACTTGTAGGTCTCTATCATATCTCCCCTCTTCCTCCTGTCCACCAGACTCTGTAAATTGCATCTTCTCAGTCTTTCCTCATACTCGACATTCCAGAAGTCAGAAACTACCTTAGTCAGTCACCTTTGGATCATTTCCAACATCTCTTCATCCTTCTGAAAACCAGGTGACCAAATATGGGCATAATAATCCTTGTGTGGCCTAATCAAAGCCTTATACAAAGGAACAAAAATCTCCCCACTTCTACATGTCAGTGTCCTCCACATCATTCCCAGAAGCCTTTGTGTTGTCTTCACAATTTTGGCTATGTGTCCCCTAAATTTCAGATCCTTATCCACTATCACCCCCAGATCTCTTATTTCTTCCACCTCCAACAATATATCCTCACCAAGCATAAATTCTGCATCCCATCTTTATTTTCCAAATTTTAAAACCTTACATTTTCAACATTGAACTCACATCCCCATTTCCGTGCCCAATCACTCAATTTATTCAAGTCTTCTTGCAAGGCCACAATAACTTCACTATTCTTCATGGTTCATCCCAACTTTGAATCATCTGCAAACAACTTAATATCTCCATCCAAATCTTCACCTATATCATTAATATACAAGTTAAACAGTAATGGCCCTAAAGCAGACCCCTGAGGCACTCCACTAGTGACTTTCCTTTTCCTGGATATCGCTCCCCCATACAGATTTGTTGATACCTATCAGATAGCCAGTCCAATGCACTAATCTAATATCCAATCCCATCTGCTCTAGTTTGACTATCAATTTATCTTGAGGTACTCTATCAAAAGCCTTTGCAAAATCTAAGTATATCACTGTGTATCCCTCTCCTCTATCCAAGGAAACAGTCACTTTATTGTAATAAGTAAATAGATTACTAAAACATGACTTCCTTTCAGCAAATCCATGCTGTCCATCAAAGACAATACCATTGTTGTCAACCCAACTCTGGATCCTAGTTCTCACAAGCTTCTCCAACAACTTAACCACAACACCTGACACACAGATAGGCCAATAATTTAATGCTTGAGTTCGATCACCTCCTTTATGAAGTGGCACAATCTTTCCCTCCTTCCACTCCTTAGGAACTCGACTGAGTGCATGACTCGTATTAAAAAAATATGTCAAGGCAGGTGTCAACTCCCTGGTACATTCCTTCAGAATATGTGGTGATATATTATCAAGTCCCACAGTCTTATTAACATATAGTTTACTCAACTCTCCATACACGTCTTGCTCACTGACAGTCAGTCTCTCCTACCCATCATCTACTGCTCTCAATCTCTCCATGTGGTCGCATTCACAAGATTGAAAGACCTTTATGAACTGCTCATTAAGTATCTCCACCACACATTGTGAAACAGCTGTCTTTATACCATTTTCTCCTATCAATGTCATCCTTCCACAATCATTCTTTCTTTTTCTGGCTATATATCGAAAGAACTCCTTAGGATTATTTTTGGCTTCATTAGCTAATTACTGTTCATACCTCTCTTTGGCTACCCTCACCAACGAAGTCACCCTCCTTTCCTGGTCTTTATAGACCTCATGAAATTTCCACTTCTCTTATGCTGCCTCCACATTGCATTCTTTCTCTGTATTGCATGCTTAATCTCTTTATTCATCCATCTCATACCTACCTTATTTAACCTTCTCACCCTTGGAATACTTTCACTGATATTGTGATAATAATCAAAAACTGATATTATTATCGCTGATTTATCTCTAGAAAGCACTCAGACATACTGCAAAGTATAAAGCCAGTCACAAATAAAAGAGCAACCTAAAACAGAAGTGCAGCTGAAAGTAGTAATTGGCTTATTTTGTGACTACTGATTATTATCTGAGACCTCTAGGGAGTCAAGGACTCATTGAAGGAGGCTATAAATCACCCAAGCCAGCTGTTATACCTTCTCTTAAATTCATTCACTAGATGCACACGCTACCCTTAGAGTCAAACAATTCCACTCACTCACTGATCTGAGAGAAAAACCTGGCTCTTACCCATTTCTTGACTGTAAACAAACTTATCTTCCCTAGATCCCCTCGTATTCTCTCCCCACCTTCCATAAAATGAAAAATTTCATCAGATATCCTGTAATACCCATTGACCCATTCAAAAGTTTATAGACCTCTAGCATATCATCCTTCTTTCTCCTGTTTACCTGAGTCTGTAATCCACATACTTGCAATCTGTCACATAATCTAAATCCCATAATCCAGATAAAATCTCTATCTCTTCTTTGCACCCTTTCCACAGCATCTTTATTTCATTGGAAACTGGGAGACCAAATTTGCACACAATAATACAGGTGCAGTCTTTTTTAAGGCCTTATAAAGAGGCAAAATGACTTCCTTGTCCTTACATGTAAAGTTCATTTCAACATCGCAATTATCGTCTGAGTTGTATTTGCAACTTTTGCTATGTGAACTTTGAACTTCAAATTCCTATCCACCATTCTGCCAAGAAATCCCAGTCTCATCAGTTTCTTGTAGCATAATCCCACTAATATAATATGCTGCTGAAATCTCATCACGTCAAAGTGCATAACTTTACACCTACTAATGTTAAACTGATAGCCATTTTTGTTTGCCCAAATTTCCAGCTTACTGTTTTGTAATTGTAATTGTAAATTGTTTTGTAAGTGCTGGATATCAGTAGCATCCCTGATTGCCCTGCCTATCTTCACATCATCAGCAAACAATTGCAAATCTCAGGCATACTGCAAAGTATAAAGCCAAATAAAAAATAAAATAAAGTCGCAAATAAAATCATCCTAAAATAGAATATTGATTATTATCTGAGACCTCTAGGGAATCAAGGGACTCATTGAAGGAGGCTATAAATCACCAAAACCAGCTGTCATCTTCTTTTAAATTCATACATGCTAGATGCACTCACTACCCCTAGAGGCAAACAGTTCCACTCACTCACTGATGTTAATAATGTATAAATTGAACAATAATGGCCCAAGGACTGAACCCAGAGGTACACCACTGGTCACCTTAAATTTAGCAGATTCACACCCAGTGTATACCACTTTTTGATATCTGTTTGTCAACCATCCACTGATCCAAGTTGAGAGTTTATATTCCATTCCCATATTCTCCAGCTGTTTATGCAACAGCCGTTCGTGTGGTATCCTATCAAATGCCTTAGCAACATCCAACATTATCATAGTGTATCCCTTCCTTTTATCCAACTTGGCTGTAACAGTCTTATAATTATGAGCAAATTGCTAAAGCATGACCTTCCTTCCTTCAATAAACCCATGCTGCTCCTTGGAATAGCTTGTTTGTCTAGCCATTTCTGTATGCAAGTTCTTATCAATTTCTCTAAAACTTCACTATCATACCAGAGATACTGATAGGTCAGTAGTTACACATGTTTTTTGCACCACCCTTGTACTAGAACATTCATCAATGTATCATGGAAGGAATGTATCAAACATCCCTGCTGTATTATTCTGAGGCTGAGACTCAAGTTATACAAACATGAAGGCCTCCATGAAGGAAATCCTGTAAACATTGTGGTTACAGGGTTGACACTGGGGAGTTCTTTCGCTTAATTGAACAGTGGAAAGGAGTCATGACAAGGGGCCATCCCTGGAAGTTACAAAAGGAAACTGTGAGAAAGAGGGTGAGGAGTGGTTTCTTTGCATGGAGGGTAGTTAAACCATGGAATGTATTGCGTGATAGAGTGGTGAGAGCGGGAACAGTCAATGCATTTAAGGAGTGGTATGAGAGATTTTGTGTTTCCTAGGAGGGACCTCCCTCGATGAGTCTTGATAGATTTGTGTTTCTTAGAAAGGACCTCCCACAATGAGTCTTTTGACTCCATGGAGCCTGAATAATAATAATAGTTTATTATATAATCTCTCAAATAATTACATGAATATATTAAAATTTAGGCAACAATGCAACTTTTTCTTGCAAATGGTTCAGTAAAAATTATAATTACTCGTAATATCGTTATCATTTGCAGAATTTCTCATTGACACAAGAATAAAAAGCATGTTATTACCATTAATAATAATCATAGTAATACTTTACACTTAATAATTCACAAGTTAAACAATATTACTTATGTCGATGCAGTTTGCATAATAATATTTTTTTCAATTTAAATATGTAAATTAAATATATAATTTTAAATTTAAATATATAACTGAAGTATTACTATCACATTTTCTGTTTACTACAAGTATTCCTTACAGCATGTTAAGTAAATAATGTTAGATAAATACTACTACTGGGATGTAATGTCTCAACTGCATCCTTGAAGCTTTGTAATTAGCTTATCTGAGGATGACACTGGTTATATATATATATTTTATTGATTTGGATGCTGTGTTGGAAGTAGGCAGGTGTTAGGGAGGTCAAAAGTAGCAGACGTAGGGAGGTCAAATGAATGAACTGAAAGGTCTGATCAATGTAAAATTGCCTATATGTCCTGTGTTATTTCATCTGTCTTGATGGTTCACATTCTTTTTTTTTTTTTATTATTGTGGGCTTGTTTCTGAGCTAATTAGGAGGCTTTTTGTTCACAGTGGCAGCCTTTCTGTCTTCTGAGCTTTTTAATTTGTATTGGCTTTGAAGTTTGTGACTTCCTTATGAATATCTTGGCATCTCTGGTCCACAAAAATTGGTAATTTTTTTCCATTTTTGCTTTTCTTGCTTGGTACAACAGATTCTGGTTGAATGGTGTTAAAATTCAGATAGGAATATAATAATAATAATAATAATAATGAAAGATGTAGCAATTCGGCTGCTTCCTTTAGCAAATATGCTGAATATTCCATCTCTTTCTCTTGACAAAGTCTTATCCAGGTTTGCAGTAGCTCTTGAACCACATTTACATGCACTCTCTAACTCATGTTACATAAACTTCGTTCGTAGATCTTAGCAAAGTGAACACTCTCATCATCATCATCATCATCAAATTCCTGCCATGTACCCTCAAGGGGTGTACAGGATATGACAGTACTACATGAAAAAATTACATCATTACTAACTTCCTATCTACAATTTTCCTCCAAATCAGTCTGTTACTTGTCAACACTCCAACATTATCAGATCTTATATTTCTATCGTCTAAGGCACTTTGTACCGTATCAAACCACCTATATCTTGGTCTTCCTCTGGGTCGTTTTCCTGCCAATCTGGCAGAGAACACTTGTTTTGCTAATCTTTCCTCTCCCATTCTATTTAAGTGACCATACCATCTGAGATTACCTCTGCTAACACATTCCTGGATGCTGACAATGTCAAGTTCTTTCCTAATATCCTCATTATTAATATGATATTGCCATTGATGCCATCTGTTCAGGCCTCTAATCTTTCTCAGAACTCTCATATCTGCGGTCTCTAGTCTTTGGTCAAGTGTTTTACTTCTGACCCAGCTCTCAGATCCATAAGTTAAAATTGGTTTGAACACAGTCTTGTATACAGCTAATTTAGTATTCCGACTAATTTCTTTCTTATTCCATATGAATTTATTCAATTGACTTCCCACGATACCAGCTTTGCTGATTCTGTTGTCTATTTCTATATTTAGTTTACCATCTTCAGTAAAAATTGTGCCTAAGTAGCTGAAATGTTTTACTTGTTCCACAGGTTCTCCATTCACAACACAGTTGACATTTTCAATGATTCTGCCTATTTTCATTGTCTTTGTCTTTTTATTGCTGACCTTCATGCCATATCTATTACAACAGCTATTCAATTTAGTCAGAGAATCTTGCAGACTTGTAGCGGATTTATTTAGAAGTATAACATCATCTGCATAAAGCAAAGAGCTGACATTAACATCTCCAATTTTGATATCAGGTTTAATACCACATTCCTTCATAATGTGATCCATATAGATAATGAATAACAGAGGGGATAATGTACATCCTTGTCTCACACCAGATTTAACATTAAACCATCTTCCTGTACTTGCTTCAATTCTAACTGCTGACTCACAACTCAAATAAAGACTAAGTATTGCTTGATATAATGTCCCATTGACACCATATAACTGGAGTATTGAATAGCTTCTCTCTTGGCACCTTGTCATATGCCTTTTCCAAATCGACAAAACTTAAATACAGATCTTTGTTATATTCCCATGCTTTCTCGACTATTTGTCGTAAAGTGAAGATCTGATCCTGACAGCCTCTATTTGGTCTGAATCCAGCTTGTTCTTCACCAAGCTTTTCTTCCACAATTCTTCTCAACCGTTTCTCAAGTATACTTGCATAGATCTTTCCAGGAACACTCAGTAGGGAAATACCTCTGTAATTCTCACATGCAGTTTTATTTCCCTTTTTATATATGGGTACTATGAGAGCTCTACTCCAATCATCGGGAATTCGTCCCTCTGTCCAGGCTTTCTGAACTATGCAGTGCAGCCACTGTAAGACTCTTATACCACCATACTTCAGCATTTCTGGTCGAATATCATCTACTCCTGCTGCCTTTCCACATTTCAAGCTTTGATGGCTTTTTCTACTTCAAGTATGGATATGTATTCCTGACTGCATGCCTGGTCAGTGTTTTTTATCACTGTGCTGTCATCACTGCTTGTTTCATTTAGCAGTTTTTCAAAGTAATTACTCCATATTTCAAGGATATCTTTTTCTCCTGTTTTCATTTCACCTTTATCATCTCTAATTCCTTTTACAGCACTCTTTCCTCCATTCCTAAGCTTCTTCAACAACCTCCAGAATATTTTGCCACCTTCTTGATATTTATTTTCTATATTCTTGCCAAAGTCCTCCCATGACTTTTGTTTAGCTAGTTTTACACACTGTTTAGCTTTCTTACATTTGTCTCTGTATTCTGTAAGAGTAAAAGCTGATTTATTTGCCAGGAACTTTTGATATGCTTTCTTCTTTTCCTTCACTGCCTCTTTAACTTCCTGTGTCCACCAGGGAGTTCTGATTTTTTTATCCTTGCACACAACCTCACCACATGCCTCTCTGGCAGAATCAATCAATGTTTCCTTCAGAGTTTGCCACTGAATCTCCAAGGTTTGATTCCTGTTCTCAAACTCTTTCATTTTCTTTTCAATAATATTTCTGTATTTTAGTCTACAGTTCACATCTGAGAGCTGCTCAACTTTTATTCGCTTTAAAACTTTCTTACATATTATTCTTTTCAATATGAAATTCAATTTTATCCTGCTCAAGACTAAATAGTGATCACTTCCAATTTCAAATCCTCTGTACACTCTGGTGTCCTGCACCAGGGAGAAAACATCACTATCAACAATAACATAGTCAATGAGACTTTTCTTATTCCTAGCCTCTTCTCTCCATGTGAATTTGTGCACATTTTTATGTTGGAACATGGTGTTAGTAATAACCAGTCCATGTCCTGAGCAGAAATCCAACAGATATTTGCCATTATTATTAGCTTTGCTCTTTTCTCCAAATTTTCCCAAAATATTTTTGTATGTCTCACAATCATTTCCTACTCTACTATTTAGATCCCCAACAAGGACCAACTTTTCCTTTTTCATTGTGTTAGTTGCTTTTTCTAAAGCATCAAAAAATTCCTCCACTTCTACCTTAGTAGAACCTTCTGTGGGACCATAAGCACAAATAAGTCTCATTGTCCAGTTCCCCATTCTCATATTTGCCCACATTACTCTACTTGAGACTGACTGCCATTCAAGAAGATTAGCCTCGTATTTTGTGTTGAATACTATGGCTACTCCTTCTTTTCCATGATTGTCATTGCCTGAATATAACATTTTGTATTTATTGCTCAGAAAGATCTCACCAGTTTTGGTCTTTTTTGTTTCAGTCACCCCTATTATGTCGATCTGGTACTTATCTAATTCCTCAGCTAGCTCCATTTCTTTGCCATTCAGGCTTCTTACGTTGATAGTACCGATCTTCAACTCTGGTGATGTTGAGTTGGGGTTTGTTTTCAGATTTGTTCCAGGAGCTGACTTTTCGCTGTTCGCCCTGGTTCCCTGGCGAAAACAACGGGGGCCTTGTTTAACCGGGCGACGCCCCAGCCGGCATGAAATTTTGTCATGTTGTACCATCATTTTTTATTTTGGTTTAACCAATAAGAATACAATTTGGTCGGCTAAATCCCAAATTGCCAGCCCATCCTCGTTCGTTCAGTATCAAAGTAGATACCCAACAGGGTGCACCACGAGAAGGTGAGGATTGGACATTAGGTCAGAAGCCCTGGTCGGTTCTCCGCATTCCTTTAAAGGCTATGTGGAGGTCTCCTCTCAGTTATACAGCTTTGACCCTTAAGCACCCCTTAAGTGAACCTTAACTTTTGACCCTTAAGTGAACACTGATTAATTTAAACAATCTCATTAGCGTCTGATACTAGAGTATCATCTGCATTCAAGAAAGTTATTCTTCCACAATCATTCTTTCTTTTGCTTGTGCCATAATAATAAAATTCTTTTGGATTGCCTTTAGCCAATTTCTTTTCATACTCCAATTTAGCTTTCTGCACAATACTCATTACTTTTCTGGACTGAGCTTTATATATGCTGGCCTGGTTGACCAAGTGGTTAGCATATCCACTATCCAGCTAAAAGGCTGCAAGTTTGAATCCCACCTTGGCCATGGTTATTTGTGATTGTCCGTTAAAATACTAGTGGTGATGGTCGATGGCAGATGCTGTCGGTGTAGATGATGATGGTAGTTGCGGTTTGGTGGAGCGGTGGAGATGGAGAGTTTTAGAGTAACTGCCCTCCCTCGACAAGTCTTTGGACTCCCTGGAGGTATTACGTAATAATAATAATAATAATATTTCATAACATTTATTCTCACAATATTCTCTCCATATCATCTTCTTGTGGATCTCTCTGATGTAATATGAATTTCAACCATTTATAATGGATATCTAAACTTTGAAGGTTTTAGAAGAAATATTATAGATTTTGTTTTGATTTTTCCTAAATAATATACTTTCTTTATATTCATTATAAAAATCCAAGCAAAATTTGTTTCAGTTGTTTTTTCACTTGATGAGGAACAGTTGATAGCTGAGAAAGAATATTTCATATTCTTTCTCATCACCAACTAGTATTTTCACAGACAATCAATCACAAACATCCATGCCCATGGCGGGATTTGAACCTGCAGCCTTTTAGCTGGAGAGTGGATATGCTAACCACTTGGTCTAGCAGGCTGGCATATATAAAGTCCAGAAAAATAATGAGTATTGTGCAGAAAGCTAAACTGGAGTATGAAAAGAAACAGGTAAATGAGAAAGAAAATCTCATATATTTTAGTGATAAAATATATGAGCTTTTCTTTATGTTTCAGAAGCTGATAATAACATTAATAAACTGCTAATCACTTGGAATTAATACAGGAAATACACACAATTATATATAAAAGCAAATTGGACAGAGAGACTACACATGCAATTAACAGACAAAAATGCTATTAACGGACAGTAGATGTAGTGTGGATGGCAGATTAAGTGTTACAGATGGTGAGTTGAGTAATATACAGTGTCCTCTAGTAGCAACGAAGGGCAGTCTACATTATTTTATTACTTTCATTTACTAAAATATTTTAGTAATTAACATAGATTCTTAAAATAAATTTAAGGACTGGGTATATTTAAATGGTCACTGAAAAAAGAAAGTCATTTTTAGAGGATAACTATATTTTTTCTTTAAGGAATGAGCCTTTTTTTAAAATAATAATTGTGTTTATCTTAATTCTATCACCATAATCCTGAATGCATTGCTGAAGAATAAGTCACTATTTATATAGAATTTATCACTATGTGAATGTCTTATAAATATTATTAAATAACATTAGAAAATTAGATTTTTACAAAGGATTATTTTGTTTAAGGAATAATCCAAGGAGGATTCTTCAGCAGTCCTTTAAGATTTAAGAAGACTAAGATGCTGATACATAGATACTACTGTCTGAGATCGATCTTTTGCAGAGATATTTTTTCAAATCCTGCCTTTTCTAAGACATGCTTAGAAAAACTACTGAATTGTGTCTCAAATGTAGAACTAGTAGCTTGTCACAGGATTGATGGCTGGATTTAACTGAAGAAAAGGGTGCAAACTCATGTTATTAAGCTTTATATCTTTTAGTTTTTATACTAATTCATTTTCATTTCATATGATGTGAATATGATGTATTAGAGTATATTAAAGTACTAATACTGTTAAATTTTCAGTAAAAGTTTCATGTTATCATTTTTAATTTTTTGTGTAATCATCAGACATAGATACAAAATTGTGTTACAATGTGCTTTTATTTCTAAATTCATTTCATGTGGAAATTCTTTTAAAAATATGAATGAGAACTAAAAAAGTTACAAATTATACTCTTCTCTACTTGACAAGAAATTATATTCTTGTTATGATCTTTAACACATGTGCAAGTACAAGTTCTTGTCAAGTATAATAAGTGAGAAGAGATCTGTTAGCATAATTTTTTTTTTTTAGTATTATTTGTTATTTGAGTTTAGCCTCCACAGAGTCAAAAGAATTCAGCTGCAATAGGCCAAACTCTCCCATACCACCATAAATATTATATTCAGCCCTTAAAACATTCAATCAGAGAATCCACAACACTCAATAGTAACTCATTCTGCTCAAATCACTACTTACCATACAAAAAATTCCTTTTTGCTTCCTTTCTCACACTGCCTGTTATATAATTTCCAGGGATCACCTTGTTTATTCTCCCTCTTATATTTATCAGACAAGTTCACTAACTTGCATGTCTAAATCACCTCTTCTCTTCCTATCTGCCAAGAACATTCCAGGGGTAGTTATCAGGTAGACATGGAAGAGAATTTTCATAGAATGGGAAATGGGGGTAGAACAGGAATCGCTGGATAGTGTGTACCTCCCACGATGAGTCTCTGACTCCATGGAGGTCAGATGGTAATAATAATAATACTGAGAAGGATGTTGACCTGTAGAGATAAAACATTTGTCATTCCATTGTATAAAGCTCTGATCAGACCACACTTGGACTACTGTTTTCAAATTTGATCCGCAGGATTTGAGGGGGATAAATTAAGTGTGGAAAGGGTGCAGAGGCAGATAACAAAGATGGTATTTGGACTGTACAATGTTAGTTAGTTATGAAGACAGGCTGAGGTAATGTGGAACTGCAGAGTTTGGTATTTAGAAGAAGGAGAGATGATATGATTGAGACTTTTAAACTGTTGAGAAAGTGGTTACAGGATTGACACTGGAGAGTTCTTTTGCTTGGTGGAACGGGGGGGGGAAGAGCAATGACAAGGAGCCATCTCTGGAAGTTGTGAGCAAGAGGGTGAGGAGTGGTTTCTTTGCAAGGAGGGTGGTGAACCATGGTATGCATTGCCTGATAGAGTGGTGAGGGTACGAACGGTCAATGAGTAGTATGATAGACTTTGCGTTTTGTAGGATGGGTCTCCCGCAATGAGGCTTTTGACTCCATGGAGACCAGAATCATAATAATAATACTGATCATAATAATAATATAATCATAATAATCTTAATCCATCTTTGCATTCAAAATTCCAGTCTTGAAATAGTCTTTGTCTTGCCTATGGACACTTGCTCTCACTCTATAGTTTACATATCACACAGATGTCCTGATGACTAAATACTTCATCTCTTCCCGTTTACCAATAATCCCAGATTTCCCCAACCTTCTTAACTTATTTCATCTTCTTTGGCCAAAGTGCATAACTTTAACACTTAGTAACAGTGAACTAAATTTCTCATTCATCTTCCCAAATTCAAACCTCTTCAAATGCTCTTGTAACAATCATATCAGAGCTTTCTGAAATTACTATTACTTTCTGAAATTCAGCAGACAACTGAATATCACCTTTCAGATACTAAACTATATTACTGATATATAGATTAAACAACAGGAGTCTCAGAAAATAACTCTGTGGTACCCTCAGTACCCCCAGAGTTATTCGGTAACCATTCCTATAACCAGGCTAACAAAGTGACTGTTTATCCCTATCTTTCTTTATTTCAACAGTGGCTTATTATTATTATTATTATTATTACGGGCAACTCCAGGGAGTCATTAGACTCATCAAGGGAGGCCCCAAATCATTTTCATCACAACTATTCGACATTCATACAGTATCTATCATACCTCGCCTTAAACTCATTCACTGTCACAGCATCCACCACAGACTCAGGGAGCGCATTCCACTCATTCACTACTCTAAAAGTAAAGAACCCAGCTCTAACACCTTTACTAACCACACTTTTGCCCAGTTTCCATGGATGTCTCCTAGTCCTCCCACAACAATTATAACGTGGTATTCTACTGAATGGTTTTGTAGTCAAGAAAAATGGCCATATGAGTATCTCCCTTGTCCAATACACTTGTAACCCTATTATAAAATAACTAGGTTACTGAAACAAGAACTTAAGGGGTTGTTATAGGATCAATGTTGGAGAAGTTTTACAGAGAACAGTGGGAGATCAGGGGAGAACCAGAGGTCATCCCTGGAAACTGTATAAAGAGGGTGTGAGTAGGGGAGTGAGAGGCAGGTTTTTTTCATGCAGAGTTGTGAATGATTGGAATGCCTTGCCTGAGAATGTGGTGTCTGCAAAGAGTTTGAATGTGTTTAAAACATGGTATGATGAGCTGTGTGTGTGTGATAAAAGGATCTCCCAGATGAGTCTTTGACTCCATGAGGTCTTGGGGTGGTAATAATAATAATAAGACCTTCCCTTAACAAATGCATGTTTCTGTCTACAAATTTGTCTGTTTTCATCAATCCAAATTTGTATTCTATCTCAGACCATTCTCTCATCTTCACCACCACATCTGATGTTCAAAGTGTCTTACAGCTGGACCTACTGATATGGATTCTCCCACGTGCAGTGGCACTATTTTCCGCTCCTACTTTTCTGGAATTGTTCTTGTTACCTTCTTGTCGAACAACCAGATCTAGAGCATGTTATCAGGTACTCTGCACATTCCCATAACATACATGTGATATTCATTCTAGTTCCACTACCTTTTTAACATCAAAATTGTCTAAAATTTAGAATACTTTGCATTCCTGAACTGCTGGTATATTGTCATCTTTCCCACTGGTATTCAATACTTCCAGTTCCCCCCCCCCCTCTCAATCTTAACTATATTGACAAAATCCTGACTGAATATTTCCATTATAACTACAGTGGATGTTAATCACATGCCATCTCTAGAAACCGAAGTTAGTCTTTTCATTCTGCAAAATTAAATGTGGATAGCACTCATTATATTCAATTAATGGAGTCAACTACTGTTTGGAATAAAAACTTTAATAATGAAATTCTGTTTTTGACTTCTGAAAGTCATTTTTATGAATATAAATATCAATATATGAATGCTACAATACAACAACTAGCAACATATACCATAGTAAGTTACAACATATCAAAAACTACTTGACTTGCATAATCTGATGTAAAAAAAGTAAGATTATTAATTAATTACATTGGTCAATCAGAATAATTTTCTTATTTATGACATCTGATTCTTGCACCATATATTACTCTTTTGACCCCCCTCCCTCTCTCTCTCTCTTTTAGTTATTCAATCACATCAATCAGAATAATTTTCTTATTTATGACATCTGATTCTTGCACCATATATTACACTTTGGACACCTCTCTCTCTCTCTCTCTCTCACACACACACACACAGTATTTTTTAAAAGTATTGGGATCTCCTGTGGGTATTTTGAAGTTAATTTCTTTAGTTGCCATTATCTGATGTTAATTTTGATTATTTTTTTGTTGTGGAGATCAGTGTCACTTGTGGTGAGGACAATCTAAAGATGTGCATTGTTATCAGGTGGTATACATGTTGTCCAAAACTTGGAGATTTTTAATGGAAGTGTTTTTCACTTGACTGTATTACTAATTATATATTTGGCTTAATCCTTTATCCAAGTGTAAGCAAACAAAGTTTGTGCCTGAAGTATTTTCAGGACTGGGACAACTGGCAGCAAAGGTGGGATAAGTTCTCATCATTTGCCTTAGTATCTCCCATAATACAAGGCACATATCCTTATGGGGGTGTATAATGCTATGCATTATGGGAAGGGTCACTACCCAGCCCGGTTTCGACCTTTATTGAGGTGCTGTTTAAGTAAAGACCTCTCTAAAAATTAGGCGGTCCCCCAGACCACTCCCTATGAGTGACCGAAGGACCGTCCAACTCAGCATTGTTCCATTCAGTAACAGGCTCATCCCGTCACCAAGAAGAACTTCTCAGAATTGGTCCTGCCCAATGGCAGGCTGACCTTACCACCAGACAGAGCCATAATCTTAGTGGTGGCCCCACTCACAGACAGACAAAAACCTACCCCAAGCAGAGCCTCTCATACCTCAAGGAAAGTGACCACTTCTGTGCAAAAGCACATCAGTGGGAGCCAGACTCAGAGGTGGTGATACTAAGGTGGAAGTGATTGAGAAGTCATATTTCCATATGCCAGTTGCCAAAAGGTGTCACACCTTATTATTAAAATTTTCTGGATTAGAGATAGTTGATGGAAGTGTTTTTCACTTCTCTGTGTTACCAGTTATATATTTGGCTTAATCCTTTATCCAAGTGTAAACAAGCTTGCACCTGATGTATTTTCAGCACTGGGGCAACTGGTGGCAAAGGTGGGATAAGTTCTCATCACTTGCCTTAGTATCTCCTATAATACAAGGCACATATCGTTATGGGGATGTATAATGCCATGCATTATGGGAAGGGTCACTACCCAGCCCGGTTTCGACCTTTATTGAGGTCTCGTCAGTGGGAGCTAGACCCAGAGGTGGGGATACTAAGGTGGAAGTGATTGAGAAGTCATATTTCCATATGCATATTTCCATTTTCCCACCTTAGGATCACCACCTCTGGGTGTAGCTCCCACTGACAAGACTGCAATAAAGGTCCAAACCGGTCTGGGTAGTGACCCTTCCCATAATGCATAGCATTATACATACCCATAAGGATATGTGCTTTTGTATTATGAGAGATACTAAGGCAAGTGATGAGAAATTATCCCACCTTTTTCACGAGTTTCCCCCAGTCCTGAAAATATTTCAGGTACAAACTTTGTTTGCTTACACTTGGATAAAGGATTAAGCCAAATATATAATTGGTAACACAGCCAAGTGAAAAACACTTCCATCAACTATCTCTAATCCAGAGAATTTTAATAATAAGGTGTTACACCTTTTGACAACTGGCATATTTGGAATATGACTGCTCAATCACTTCCACCTTAGTATCACCACCTCTGGGTCAGGCTCCCACTGACGAGACTTCTAGGTAGAAACCAGTTGGATGCTTGGGTGGTGGATAGCAATGCTGTAGCCAATGAAGTTTACTGGGCATGGCTGTTGCTACTACCCAGGTGGGGAGGGGGGGATAATGAATGGCAATGCTGTAGCCCATGAAGCTAACTGAGGCACAGCTGTTGCTGTTACCCCTCAGATGAAATATGAGCAGCTGTCGGTGGTGGGGTGAGCCTGCCATGGGGTAGATCCAATGCTGAGAGTTCTTCTCAGTGACAGGGCGAGCCTGTTACAGAAGAGAACAACTCTGAGTTTTTGGTCCTTTGGGTTGCTCATTGTTGAGTGATCTGGGGGACCGCAATAGTTTTTGGGAAGGACCTGTACTTAAACACTCAATAAAGGTTGAAACCGATCTGGGTAGTGACCTTTCCTATGATGCATAGCATTATATATACTCATAAGGATATGGATTGTATTATGGGAGATATACTAAGACAAGTGATGAGAACTTATCCCACCTTTGTCACAAGTTGCCCCAGTGCTGAAAATACTTCAGGCACAAACTTTGTTTGCCTACACTTGGATAAAGGACTAAGCCAAATATATATAATTGGAGATTTTTAGCCTGCCATTTTTATTTTAAGTTGGTTATTTTATGAATGTTTCAAATGCCTCTTTAAATTTTTTTTCAAACCAGGTTTTTGTGCTGTGTAAAAGATAAATGCCTTTCCCACCATTTCTGTTAGGTCTCCTGTGCATGGTCAGAAAAGCCGGTTTTCCATGGTTGGAAAAACAGGCCTCTCTCCCAATGTACAGAAGGTTACATGTAATTTGGTATATTCCTGGACATGAAAGATTGGTCGATTGGTAGCGCCTCTGCTACTAATGGCTCACGTAAAAAGTTAAGCAAGTTTGAGCGTGGTTAGTAGTTGGAAGGGGTTCAATCATTTGATGCTGTTGGCACACTCTCCCTCGATGAGTCTTTGGACTCCCTGGAGGTGTCAAATAATAATAATGAGAGAGTGAAGGGACATTTTAATCATCACCCATTCTCCGTGCAAAAAATCTACTCTCCTCCCTCCCATCAGTTTACAATTTCCTGATATTGTCATAGTCACTTGCCTCTGGACCCTCTCCAAAGTTTCCACATCAAAGGAAAGAAGGTGACTAAATTTGTGCACAATAGTATACCAAGGTCTTGTACATCAACCTTCTTATCTCTGTTCATCAGTGCTCTGTTTATCATAAAAACAATATGTGTAGTCTTTGCAATTTTTCCAACTGTTCAGTTGTCTGTCAACTATCACCCAGAGATCCTAAATTTCATCACCTGAACAAAATTCCATCAGTACAGCAAATGGAACTTAATGACATTAAAACTGCAACACCAGCTATTTAGCCAAGCTAAGAAGTAAATCTTTAGGGACTTGACATGACCATCATTCTTTATGCCTCTCCCAACTTTATATCATCAGCAAACAGCTAAATAATCCATAATTTCACATAAAATTATCATTAATAATTATTTTGAAATATTATTTTATTGTTATTAATAATGGCAGATAAAATTTAGAGTAAGGGTGCTGTTGCTTCCAGTAAAAAGATAACAAACTTATTACATTACACATACTCTGATTTATTAAATTTAGTGATCTTGGAGTCAAACACGTAGATATATTGCTGAAACTTAACTTGAATGAGTATTGTTATAGTTGTTAAAAACAATGATAAAGTTCTTTGTGAACTCAAAACTACTACACTAGTTAATATTATAGTTCTCTGTAAACGTGACAGTGTTATTGCCAGAATGCTAAAACTTTTAATATGTCGATTGATGAGCTAACTGGGTGGCATGTTCCCTTAACGAAGCTATCATAAACATTGCTATTTATGAAAATTATTTGAAATATTTCATTTATATATCTGACATAAATAAATGCTTTATTTATGTTATTTATGCATGTATATAACTACTTAAAAACGTTATTAAACCATTACATATATTTATCAGTGAAAAAAAAAAAAAGTAATGATTCTCTATATGACAAATGATCTTGAACCTGATGTGTCCTATCACTGGGGTATGCCTGTAATTACATTCAAAATGTACAAATGTAAGGAATAACAGACCATGCTCTGGATGCTCCTTCACACTGGATTAAATGGAAGAAGATAACTGTGTTGAATAGAAGTCAGTATAGGTCTGAGAGACTATTTTTAGAATCAGCATCAGATATGAAACACTCCCTGACCTTTTTCAGTTACAATTTGAATTTTGTTTGTTTTTTTGGTACAATGTGATTGAATATTGTCTGTGTACCTACAATGGTTATAATTTGCTCTGCAGATTTGAAATCCATCAAAATATCAATATTAAGGTTTTAAATCAAAGGAGGGAGAGTTGGCCTTGTGTGTGTGTGGGGGGGGGGGGATTATTATGCTATTTGACAAAAAGCTATTTTTTCAAATTTTTACCTCTGAAAAAAAGAAATTCTTTATAAATATAATCTTATGTCACTTTCAAACCACACATCCAGCTGGAGGATTAATCTGAATATTGTAGGATTTCTGAAGGATCAGCCTCATCTTCTTGAATATCCTGGAGGATTTCTTCTGCCTGCAATGTATCCTACTTTGGACAAAATTGTAGACTGTAATTGCATTTGCATATGGATCCACAGTTAGCCAGCTATGCTTCTTCACACAGGATTAAATGGAAGAAGATAACTGAGATGCACAGAAGTCACTATAGGTCTCAGTAACTATTTTTAGAATCAGCATCAGCTGTGAAATATTCCTCTAACTCATTAAGTATGGCTGCATTAATTTGCATAAAATCATTAATTCTCTGATTTAACTTCTTTTTTTTTTAATCTGGTCTCCATACAGATGCCTTCATAGGACATTAGCACCTTTTCAGTGACAATTTGAACTGTTTCTACAACAACCTGATTGAATGTCTGCATGTGTTGCAAGTGTTACCAGCAAAATATAATTAACTCAATAAATTATTACAATTTTTTATTTTGTTCTGGTATTGTTCATACTGTAAAATACTATTATTAAGCAGAAAAGATGATCTAGAAGGAATACGTGTATGGCAGAGCAATATCAAGGAAGCAGAAGGTTCCTTGATATTGCCCTTTCTTTTACCTGCAGCATAATTTTATTATTATGCTGCAGGTAAAAGAAAGAATGTATGTGAGAGAATAACTTTACTGAATGTGGATGGTATGACAGATGTAGAAGATAATATATAACTAATTACTGCTCAGCCAATAGCTATGAACCTCGTGTATGCAGCATGGAGCTCAATGCTACCCTACACTAGGTGGAGAATCTCAAATGTATGGGAGGAGTTACTAGAGCTGTTGAATAAAGAGGATAAAAATTTGGCTATAGGGACTAATAGCATTATTATTATTATTATTACAAGACACCTCCAGGGAGGGAGGGCACCTGCTCTACAATTCGGTGTCTCCACCATTCAATTCACCAACTACAATGAACCGCAACTACACCAACGCCATCTACCACCGCCACTAGTACAAACAATCACAAACATCCATGCCCACAGTGGGATTCGAACAAACAGCCTTTTGGCTGGAGAGCGGATACACTAAAATCTCGGCCAACCAAGCATATCTGAAGTGATCCTAAAAGAATGTTCAGCTGAGCTGTGCTTCAGACCTAACTATATAATTTGAGTCTCGGCACAGATAGTTTTTAAAGGAATAGAGTGTATCAGTGGCATAGCTGGGGGGGGGGGGGCGGTCCCGGGCGACACTTTGAACCTTTTTGAACTTTTGCAGTTAATTCTAAAATAGAGTCTCGAGAACTCAGTTCCAAATATTGTAATACTACTGCGAATTTTCCTCACAATTGCTATAAGTGTTGCTAGTTGTGAGAGGAGTTTTTCTAAATAAAATTGATTAAGAATTACCTATATTGCTATGAAATAGACTTTGCCAATGCCATCGACAATTTTGCTAAGATAAAAACAAGAAAAATAACATTTTAGAATGATGAAATTAAAGTTTTACTTTAAAAATAAACATAGCGTTTTAATTTATTTCCCTATACATCGTTTTGACTTTTGTAGTATTTTTGGTGTGTATTGAGAGGGGCAGCAAACTCAGGGACCGCCCAGGGCGACAACAGCTCTAGCTACACCACTGCAGTGTATGTATGATGATCCCATTTCACAAGGATGGTGAAGATTTTGGAAAAGTTGGAAAAAGTTTTCATATAGAAATTGGTTGACAGAGAATCCATACTTTGTGGTGAACAGTATGGGTTTTTTAAGGGAAGTAAAGTTGGCCCTTATGTATGCACATGCACACACACCAGGGCCGGATTAAGACCCATAGAGAACCTACGCACCTAAAAGATTTTGGTGCCCCATATATATGTAATTCAAAATATAAACAATAATAAACCATAAAATAAATTTTTATTTTTCAAAATGAAACAAAACTTATAGTATGGAAAATAATGTTTATTTTTGTACACTTCAACTTTATTTAGATTTGAAAAGTTTTCTCTTACTTTTCTTAATTGCAAAGTCTTTGATCAGATCCTCAAAATTAATCTAACGTAACACATCTGCTTCCATACTTAGTAGAGATAAGGCATTCAACCTGCCTTGTTGCATAGTTGTTCTGATGGGATTTTTAATATACTTCAACTAAGAAAATGAACGTTCAGCTGAGCAATTTGTGTTCCATTAATGTTAAGAATATTCGTATATTCTTAACATTAATGTGAACCATTAATGTTAAGAATATACAAAAGGTAATGTCTACATTTGGAAAGGCACACTCAATATTGTCTTCTACAATTATTTTATAAAGTTCAGCATGACTGAATCTTGTTTTTACATTTTTTGTTGCACTGAACTTATGGCGCACATATGAGTGAAACTGCTGAAGCTCAGCTGAGAAATTAGTGTTCAAGTCCTCTTGGTAAGCATCAATCAGCTTCTGACAACACTGAGAATACCTTTCAGTTTCAGTAGATAATGAAGTCACTGAAGTAGCATTATGTGGCACATCACTTAGAAAAGAAAATCTCTCTGATATTTCTTTGTATATCTCTCCTCTTCTTTTCATCTCAGTTTCAAGTTTGTCAACAATTGTGTAAAAGGTGGTGATACGAAATTTATCTCTGGCATTCAGATATATACTTCTAGAGCATCTCTGTCATTGGGTACCTTCTTTCTGATACGTTTGCGAGTTTGAGTTGCCTTGTAATCAACATCTGGTAGCACTTCCTTTGTAGCCGCTTCATATCTTTCAAATTCATTTTGTGAAGTGCACAATTGGTCAGCTAATGATCCATACAGATCTGCACATGTTTTTAAGTTGACATCCTCATTCTGAAGAACTTGGCTTACTCTATGAACATTTTGCAAAATCGCATCCCAAAAATTCAACATAACAACGAATTCTAGCTCTTGCATCTTATGTGCAATATTATCTGCTTCTCTTCTAGTGTCTCTCTTTTGTGACTGGTCTTTGGCTATACAATCTAATGCTTCTAAAATTTGAAGGAAAGATTTCAAAATTGCTGCTGTTGTCATAGCATGTGCCTCCCATCTGGTATCAGAGAGGGATTTTAAGACTTTTCCTTTCCAATACAACCTTTAAGAATTGTCCACCCGGTTGGTTGAGGCTGAAAAAAAGATATAGAGCAACTGCACTGTAGAGAAGAAATTAACCGCCTCTTGACAGCAGTCAACAGCACTTTGGCCTACTGAATTTAGTGAATGAGCTGCACAGGGCACATATATAGCAAACTTGTTTGTTTCTAAAATTTTTTGCTGCATCCCCTTATAATGCCCAGACATGTTAGCAGCGTTGTCATAAGACCCTACATTTTGAAAAGTTTAGCTGACAAACTTTACGTAAGTACTGCAACACCTGATTTGCCATTTCCTCACCAGTATGGCTTTTCATTTCCAGAAAAGTTAAAAAGCGTTGAATAGGCTGTCCATCTTTTAAGTACCTAAGCACAACAACACTTAACTGGTCGATATGTGACAGATCTGGTGTTGAATCAACTGACAAACTAAAATAACTAGAAGATTTTACTTCATCAACAATAAGCACATGGACCTTTTGAGCAATCAGTTGAATGAGTTCCTCACAGGTGGCTCTGGACAGATAAGAAGGATTTCCTTTGCCACAATTTCCATATTTCACAATGTGACCTGCTAAAAATGGATCAAACTGACTTATGAGCTGAAGCAGCCCTAAAAAGTTTTCCCATTTTGCAATGATTCAATTCTTTCTTCTGTTCCTCGAAAAGCCAAGCCACGTTCAGCTAACGTACGAATAACAGCTATGACATGCCTCAGGACATGTTCCCAGTAATTACACTCTTCCTGAATTTGTTTTTCCAACTGTTGTCCCAACCCTACACCTTGTCTGCGAGTTAAGTATATTAGTATAGAGTCTCGGTGAGTAGTGTTTTTAATATTGATCAATTACAATAGTATTTTGCCAGTCACTGAACCCTTCTCTTGTAACAAAATGTGAGAAATATTTAGGAGCAAACAGTTTACAAACAAAACAATAAACTGATCCTCTCTCTCGTATTCCTCACCACTGGCTGTTTTCCCAACAAAACGTTTCTGCGAACAGTATCTTACTGGTTTGCCACTACTGAAATGTAGTGGCCCATTGTGGTATTGACAGTCACTGGATCCACAAGCAATCCAATGAGCCACGTCATCAGCGGAGAAATCAAGCCACAACCCTGGATCTTTTGCTATATTTACTTCATCTTTTGCAGACTGAATCATTTCACCACCATCAACCATGGCCCACTAAATAATTGAAATAATTGCTGAAATTCATTTTCAGCAATTATTTCAACCTCAGAATGTTTTGTAAAGCAACTTGCATCAACATTTGCAGTAGAAATATCAAGAGAATTTACAGACAGTGAGGTCAGTAGTGAGACATGTACTAGATGAACCTGCTTGTGACACCTTGATGATTCCAACATCATATTTTGATTTTGAAGTGATCAAAGTGGTATTTGTATCCACTTCTGATGACAGAGATTGGCTCTGATCAGGAATTGGTATATAATATTGTGGAACGTGTGAAGAAATCAGTCAGCTTTGCAGTCTTGGAATCTAATTCCAAAGTCTCCTCTTGTTTCCTTTTTGGTAGTTTTCGCTTTTGTGCACCACTTAACTGAACACGTTTTATCTTGGTTCTTGGGATCTGTTAAATACAGAAATAAAAAGAATATTTTGTTGAATATTAGGTGGCAATCAACAGAGTTACACATATAACAGGCAAAATCATACGAACAATTTAATTTTCGGCTTACAGCTGAATTTTGTGCTTTAGTTAACTCTTATTTTACCGGAGGCGCATTTCTGAGACAACCCACGTGATTTGTTTTATATTTGCTTCTGGAGCCTTTTATAAGACAATGTATTAAAACAAGACCGAAAATAAAAAATAGAATGGTTGCGTTAATTATAAAAAATAACCGCATTTGACGCAATGAGGTAGTACCAGAAAGCGTCGTGAGCGATAATACGGTGTTAACGAATCGTCATACACGTGGCTGGAGTTTTATTAGGCCTTCTACACGTCATTATTTATTGAAAAAAAATAGGTAACAGTAAGAAAAAATAAAAACAATGAAAAACTAATTAAAAGTTAATTTAAATTAAATTCGTCATCTAACTAAAGCAGAGACCCAGGATTTAATCTTGGGGGGGGGGGGCGAGTTGAACGGATAAAAATATTTTTAATACAATGAATTTGCATTAAAAATATTTTTATCCGTTCAACTAAAATTCGTTATATTTCATTCATTCAATAAAATTCATTAGGTAATTATAAAAATTTATTTAAAGAATAAAATCCATTTTTCTTTTCTTTTTACAAAGCTCTTGAATTATTTCAGTCGTGGTTACATTAATCTCTCTCTCTCTCTCTCTCTGTGTATATATATAGCAAAGCCAGTCCGTTCAATCGTGATCGTGTCATGGTAGATCTTAAACAGGTTTTTAAAAGGCGTAAGTTAGAAAATGACCTTTCACTGACGCATGTTGTTACCGGAAGTGTTGCAAATATTTTTAATAAGTTATAGATGTTAGGATATATCATTTTGTCACACTTTGAAACTGGATCAACGGCATTTTTGCATGGAGCTATTGCAAACAGTGTTTCAAATTTCTTATACCACAACTTGAATTCTGCGTTCAAATTTGCTGGATTTGTATAAGGCAAATCACCGGCATAAAATTCCCACAACTGACGAAAATCTTCCATTGCACTTGCTGTTGGAGCATCTTTTCCATTTGGTTGAAGAGAAAAAGTATATTTCAAAATGTTGTAGTGCCGAGTGAAACATTCATGAAGTTGAGTCAATATTTGGTCAATAAATGGAATGAAATAGTCCTCCTGAAATACTCTTCTACAGAATCGGCTTGAACATTGGACCTTAATGTTTATTTTGATGAAGTCCTTGGCTTTTTAATGTCAATATTAAAATTATTGGCTTTTATACATGCTTCATCGTAAATATCTTTAAATGAAGAATCTGGTGTTTCATGAACGGCATTTAATTGAGCCACATCATCATCAACAAAATTTAGGGCAATTAAGAGGTCATTGTCAGTTTTTGCATTATTTTAGACAATGGTAAAGTGCACGCAAATATTTTTTGCAAGCTAAATAAAGATATTATAAATCTTAAAAGATATTAATATTATAATATTATAAACGACAAGGACGTCATGTCTTTTAGGGGTATTGAAGAAATTGTGTATCTTTTCAATTATGCCAATGCAATTTCTTATTTGTCACAGATATAGCATTTCCAAGTGCCAAATTCAAACTATGTGATGCACAATTAATATATAAAGCTTGTATATTATTATTACATAACATCTCCAGGTAGTCCAAAGACATATCGAAGAAGGGCACCTACTCTACAACTCTCCGTCTTCACTAACCACAACTACAATCATCATCATCTACACCAACGCTGTCTACTGCCGACCACTACCACTAGTATTTTCACAGACAATCACAAACATCCATGCCAAGGCGGGATTCGAACCCGCAGCCTTTTGGCTGGAGAGTCGGCCAACCAGGCCGGATATATAGATAAAAAATTAAATTTTGTAGATAAAAATTAAAACAAAGTTTTAATTTTTATTAAACAAATAAATAAAATGATATAATTATGTTATTATTTACTTTTAATGAGATGGATGATCTTCTCGACCTTGCAGAGAAGCTGGATATCTGGCTCAATATTGGTCAACTTCAGTCGAAGAACGGCACACACACTAAGACGAATTCGGTATTTTGTTTTTATTTGAAGGAGCGATGAAAATCGTTTCTCGCAAAGATAGGTTATAGAAAACTGCATGACGATTTTCGATTTCTTCAAATAATTCTGGAAATTCACTTCTCACTGAAGGCGAGATCCAGAATCTAGCCAAACCACGATCACGGAATTGCATTTTAAGCCCACTGTCACTTGAAAGCTCAATTAGCTGCTCTTTTTTCGATAACGAGAGGTCGTTCTCGTGACTGCAAGCCTGAAATGGATCGTGAAATCACAGAAATTTCTTATAAAAAGTTATTCGGAAAATGTTTCCAAATTCTGTTTCAGAGTTTTGAGGTGGACACAAACCTTTTCCCAGTGGTTAAATTCTAAACTAATAAGTTTCGGGGCCCTATACAAAATGACCAATTGTATTTACCTTTTGAATACTATCCGGGGAAGCTCCAAACATTCCCGTCCCTTTCATCACGAGTTCGTAATCAGGCTACTGTTGATATTGACTTTATATACACATTCAAAACTGTAAATAATTGTTGAATAATAACACAATAATGTAGGCATAATTACCGTAAAGGGAGAAAAGTCACAAAACAGAAAAATGTTCCTACAAACTAACCAATTGTATTTACCTTTGAATGAGATCCACTGGTCGAGTGTCCAGCAAGTCAGCAAATCTTTCCTTTCGTTAAGCGTATTAATATTATCGCATTGCAACTGATGGGAATTCTGTGTTTCTGTGGATTCGTTAGACCTCTTTCTCTTCAGAAACTACACACAAACTGTCATTACAAACTCGTTTTGTATTATCGCTGTCATCCGAGCTATTTTTCCGTTTAAAGAAGGCACCAATGTACTTATCCATAATTGAAATACCATACTTATTCTAATGTAACTAGCCCTCGCATATAACTCGTACCCCTGATTTTACTTTTCGAAAAAAGAAATTAAAATGTTTCGCGTATACCTCGCAAATGAAATAAAAAAGCTGAAACACGTTCAGTGCGAGGGATAGTAATTTGCTCCGAGATAAACAACACACCGTCCCCAATAGCCACTATATTGCAGAGGCAAGAAAAACAAGTACTTTTATTATGTCAGTGAATAAGGTATAAGCGGTATAGTCTGTGTAATATATTTCTCAACAAATAGTGCAATTAGAGACAACTGGGATAAAAAGACACTAATTAATAAATCACATGTCCCCTCATACAGAAACTATGCTGTATAGACTGAAACAAAACCATATGTTGCATGGGCAAACACGGTATCTAACTAAAAACTATTGTTATTAATTAGATTGTGTGAGTTTGCTGGGTAGCAATAAAATTCAACCGAAAATTCGTAAACGTGTTAAAACTGATATATATATATATATATATATATATATATCAAAAAAAAAAAAAATCAGCTAACGCCTTTTTATTCCCCGTATACGGGGAGTAGGCGAGGCCATTTAGCCCTGTCTAACTTTTGGAGACTGAGTGGGCAGTTCAATCTCCACTGGTACCAATCAGAGATAGATGGCCCAAGGCTATCACTAAAAGCAATTGGTTGAAATGTGGTCATGTGGACAGCATATGTTCACTTCAAATCTGACAAAACAGCAAGGGAAGGTGGAAGCAATAAAACCATATTGTTATTCACTTCACCCCTCTTTTATGACTCATCATTCTGCCGTTACAAATTATTCATTCCACGAACATTCTGCCGCTATTTTTTTAAGTACTCATTTTATTTTAATAATTTTTACTTACTTATTCAATTTTAATTTGTTTTGTTAGATAATTAAAATATATAGATTTATGTGGTTAATTTAACTTATTGTTTTCAACCTATTGGGATGCTATACAAGTTGATACAAGTCATACCATGCCAATCCATCATAAGACTTATTGGTAACATGCTTTCTGACAGGTTCTTCCATGTGGTACTGGAAAACAAAATGAGCAAACTGAGAAAGTTGAACAATGGGCTCCCACAGTGCTCAGTATTAGCACCAATTTTATTCAACTTATATACATCTGCTCTACCGAAAACTAGGTCAAAAAATTTGCTTATGCTGATGACATAGTCCTCGCCATCCAACATAAGAGCATTGAAGTAACAGAAGATATTCTCACAAATGACCTTAGAACCATTGGGGAATACTTTCATAAATGGAGACTAGCACGAAACTTCAATAAGACCGAGGTTAGCTCTTTTCGCCTAAACACCAAATTTGCAAATAGGAAACTTCAGGTCAGCTTTAACAACAATGCTGCGGCATCAAGATTTCCCTACATATCTGGGTGTTACCCTGGACAGAACACTATCTTTCAAAAGACATCTGGAGAATCTCTCTTTAAAGATCAGAACCCGTAATAACATCATACAAAAACTGTGTGGTTCTGCATGGGGTTCTTTTGCTATTACACTGCGATACTCCACCTTGGCTTTACTCTGCGGCAGAATATTGTTCAACAGTATGGCTAAACAGTCCTCATATCAAGAAAATCGACACACAATAAATGCAGCGATGAGGACAATAACAGGTTGTGTCAAATCCCCCCCCCCCTCTACTGGTTTCCAACTTTGAGCAATATTGCACCACAGAACTTATGCAGGCAAAATGCTTTAGTAAAAGAATACAAAAAAATAAACAGCGATCCCCTGTTGCCGATACCTGAAGACCTCCCATATATAAACATGAATCGCCTTAAATCCCGACGGTCTCCACCTAATACTGGCTGAAGAACTAGTCAATAGCAATTTCAATGTTAATTCAAAATGGCTAGAAAATTGGAAAGAAAAATCGCCACCAGACGTAAACAAGTATATCCTTCCCAACCAAAATCAGAAAGGGATTGAGCTTTCATCACCCATGGAAAAGCATAAATAGGATATGCACAGAACATGATATCTGTGCAGACAGCTTATAGAAGTGGGGAAGATCACCTACAACCCCAATGTGACTGTGAGGTCATAAAACAAACCATCTGACACATTGTGGAGAACTGCAGCATAAGAGCCTACCCTGGTGACCTGAGAGACTTTTTTGAGGCAGATACTTCAGCTCTTGATTGGCTATCTGAACTAGACTTAAAATTTTAGACTTTTTTTTTACCTGATATTTGTATATGTGCATTACTTGTTTCATTTTTATTGTCTGCACAAATATGTATTGATATATTCTGATATCATGTGTCTTTATTATGCCGTACGCTAACTAACTAAATAAATACAGCAGAGTTGCATGCAATTGATCTTCCGCTTGGGCATATAAAAGAAAATTTCTCAAATAAAGTATATAATTCAAGAATCATTCAATTCTTTACAAGCCATCTTGCTACTTGTGTATAATCCTCATCCAGTGATTTGTGAGATTTTACAGTTGCTGTACAAAATTGAGAGTCCTTAAGTTTTAAATTCAGCTGTGCTGGATCAACCTGCCACAATGGAATTAAGGGAAATGAGACTGAGCTGAAGGCTATCAGATCAGCTATCAGTTCGTGTTTTACAGATTTGTCAATCCCATATACAGACTACAGACAGTTTATAAGTGTAGCAAAAATGCATTCCTTTCTTGAGTGAAGTGCTGTCACTCCACCAGAACATGACAAATGGTGAGACACTTATTGCACTGTTCACACATAGCAGGCCATCACCTGACTCCTCAGAATGTGCAAGATGACTGTAATCTATACGAAGTCTAGCAAGAACAATTTCTCTCTTCTCTTTCTTCTTCGGCTTGACTACCGGTATTTAATTTCAGGCTTAATCTTGCATTTTATTTGTCATTGCTTCCTGTCACAGTGACTGCCATTGGGTTATCAACTTAGATCTTATAAACTGTCTGCAGTTTGTATATGGGATTGACAAATAGTACCTGTAAAACACAAGCTGATCTGACAGCCTTCAGCTCAGTCTCATTTCCCTTGATTCCAGTGTGGCAGGTGGATCCAACACAGCTGAATGTCAAACTTAAGGACCCTCAATTTTGTACAGCAACTGTAGAAACTCACAAATCACTGGATGAGGATTATACACAAGTAGCAAGATGGCTTGTAAAGAATTCAATGATTCTTGAATTATATACTTTATTTGAGCAATTTTCTATTATATGCCCAAGCGGAAGATCAATTGCATGCAAGTCTGCTGTATAATTACTACAATGAACTACACAAACCAGTTGCTGAATTAGAAATCTTTATGTAGATGTATGAAAACGTTACTTAGGCAGCATATATTGAAAATACTTGGTCAATGCGTGTTATAGGCAACTATTTAAGATAGCTACTGGTCAGTAATTGTCAATTGTGTTAATCACAATAGGAAAAACAAAGGATCTTTCAGAGTTTGATAAAGGGATTATTGTGTGTGACTGTCTGACTGGAGCCATGATTTTGAAAACAGCAGTGCTGACTGGTTTCTCAAAAGGTGAGATATCAAAAGGATGTTTAATCAATCGAAATATAACCACCATTGCTTATCTAAATGGTGTAACTGATGACAGTCTACCAGGAACGAGATCGCTGCCTGCGAAGGCTTGTACAGACATACAGAACTTCCTTTGTGCAGCAAATGAATGAAGCTTTTAATGGAAACTATTCCCAAGCCATATCTCACTGAACTACATGCAGGGAATTTAAGATGATCAGTATTGGTAGTTGCTAAAGGAGGTCCAAAATGGTGTTAAATAAAAGTTTGTAACTCAGTGGCTGGTATGTATGTGTGTGTGTAAGATTTGATTGAAGATGATAAAGTTAGGAAATACACCTAACAGAGGGTTTATATTTGAAACTATCAGTATAGATGGGAAGGAGATTAGAGTGTTCTGCCCTGTGCACATTAAATAACACATCAACTTCTCACTGTCATACTTCCTTAGACAGTGAGAAGTTGCATGATGGAGTGTAATGCTGCAACAAAGAATAATAAGATATATGAAATAGAATAATGGAATCATTTGACTGGCAAATGGGTCCAATTTGGGACTTAGATATTGTTGTAAAATGTGAGATGTCTGTAAAAGTGCAGTTTCCTATAATTGAGATCGTGGTATATCTGGGAGGCTCATCTTTTCCAGATATTTCTTAAAGGTTCTTAATATTGCTTCTAGTGCGCCTATAACAGTTGGAACTGTTGTTGCTTTCTTGCTCCAAATTCGCTGAATTTCAATCTTCAGATTCCTATACTTGGTCCATTTTCTGCTACCTCTACTATCTCCCTGATATAGCCACATCAGTAAACCACACATGTTGTTCGACTACAGTGATATCTGCCATATTTTGTTCAAGATGTCTAATCTGTGAATTTTTAAGTCTCATAATATTTTGGCATTTTCATTTTCAATAACTTTTTCAAGTGTATGTTTCCTAGAGATTTTGCAAGTTTTTCATGTATAACAAGTGAGATACTTTTCTTGCTTGCTTGCTTTGATTTTGATATCCAAAGCTAATTTTCTTTAGAATTAATGTTAGAGGAATCAGGGCTAAGATGAATAATAGAGGTTATAGTGAGTCACCTTGAAAAATTCCTCTCTTGATATTCATTGTGCCCAGATTATCTCCATGGATTATTAACTGAGTTTTGCAAGTGGGCATGGCAGTTAGGAATTTTCTGATGTTTTTACTCAAAAAATTTCTAAACATTTTATAATCCAGCTATGTGACAAAGAGTCGAATGCTTTCTGGTAATCAATCCATGTCATATATATGTTGGCTTTTTGCCTTTTAGAATTTTTCGAAATCATTTTGTCAATGGCGATTAAATTTTTTCCCCTCTACTTCTTCAACACACCTTTTGTTCAATAGGTAGAAATTGGTGCTGTGATAAATTATTATTATTATTATTATTATTATTATTATTATTATTATTATTATTATTATTATTATTATTATTATTATTATAAGCGAATGCCTATTATTCCCTTATAGGGAGTAATAGGCATTCGGCCGTTTAACCCTATCTAGCTTTTGGAGACGGAATGGGCAGTTCAATCTCCACCTGGTAGCCAATCAGAGATAGCTGGCCATGACTATCACTAATCATAAGCAGAAACCGATGAAAAGAGGGGAAAAAAGTGATGCCATCTCTTGGTACCGACCCCTAACAGAATATGCTACTGTCTGAAATAATGTGGGTTCTACGATCGATTTTCTCGAGTTTATGGGATGAAAAACCCTAATTTCCCGGAGAGAGAGAAAAAAAAAAACCACTTACCCATGCCAGAGATCTACTAATTTGGAGCCGGTTGAAGATAGGCTTAGAAAATGTTCCTGCAGTTGGTGACTTGACTTGAACTGAAGTCTGTCTTCAGGCTTCCTAATGCAGAGGATGCAAGTGCCTCTTTCACTGAGCTTGCCCAGATTGCAATCTTTTTCATCTGAAATATTGGTTTAAAGGCAAGTGTAATAGATACCATACCTAACTATATATTCTAAACTACAGTAACTTGAAAGGTAACTTCAACAACGTCTGACAATTTGCAAAGCCGGCTATGTCCAAAATTGTCATGACGAGAACAATTTAGGACATAGCTGACTACACCGCATTGTTTTAATGTGTCCTTCCCACTGGAAAATCGCCACCTTAAACAAAGCCCATTGCTGTTTGCCTCTAGAAACCAGGCAAATATTAAAAACTCAATTCCTGGGACAAACAAAACCTTGGCAGAATTGAAGATAAAAGCAATTAGTTATAAAAAGCATCCACAGCAAAGAGATGGAGCTAGTAGTGGGCCTACAGAAATACCACACTGGCACAAATTGATGTTTTCTAGGCAAAGATTAATAGGTGAATACATCATACATCAATAATAATGCTGACCATACCAGAGAAGCTATTGCATTAATACCTGTTGAATTTCTGTACGCCTGGAATTCATTTTCTGCTCTCTAGCTGTTCGACAAGAAGCATTTTTTTTTTTTTTTTTTTTTTTTTTTTTTTTTTTTTCCCTTACGGCAGATCTGAACAGTAGAGTATAAATCCTAGGCACACAGACATATTTCAGGAGAATTTATAGAAAACAGCAAAGCTAATAATGAGTCTTCTTACACCATGAAGACACCGTTATAATAATAATAATAATAATAATAATAATAATAATAATAATAATAATAATAATAATAATAATAATAATAATAATAATAATAATAATCTGTAACATGCCTTCTATATTTTTGTTCATGTTATAGTTGATGATGGTATGTTCGCGCTGTTTCAGGATATAAGAATATACAGGAGAATTGATATAGGAAGCGGTCACCATTCATTGAATATGATAAAAATGAGTATTTACGCAAGAAGAAAATATGCACGAAACTTAAATGAAATCAAAATCAAGCAGCTTTCAGAGTTGACTTGTAGACCAAATATATTATTCCAGTTGAAAGGCTTAGTAAAAAATGCATAACCAACGTCTAAGCCTTTCCACGAGAATTACGATAATCCACGGAGATGATATCGCACTTAAAGCACGCCATTACGGTAAAATGAAGTTAAAACTATCAAGACAACTGAATCGTCTCGCTTTCCTAAAACGCTGCCGGGATAACCAGGTAATTCCTAACTATGTGAAATTCAAGCACCGTTTCTCTTCGCAAAAGGCTCTTTGTATTTATAACCGTGGCAGCCAGGCCATGCTAAGAGAACAAGTTGCCCACGACTCGCCGTTTCCTGAATGATGCTAACTTAGCTATACAGGCAGTCGAAGATGACCTTTTAAGTACCTTAAGCCACGAAATTTTATCTATTTTATACGACATCTCGTGCACTGCAGCGGAGAAAGAATTTAAAAAAGTACGAGATCGACACATCAAAAAATTTGAAAATTAAAAAAGAACTCGATCTCGAAACCACAACTTCCTACCGAAACGATAGTCAACCTTTCATAATTTAGTGTAAAACCTGAAGCACTCGACGCCCTCTCACGTGGCCACAACTTCGCCATTGCGCCCAGAAGAATACCTGCTGAAGATATTATGATATGAATTGAACGCGGGATACGACACCTTCCAAACCACGTCTCCGACGATATTAGACTGGATGTGGCTTGTGTTCTGACCAAAGCTAAACCACCAAAAGCCAACATGCCCAGTCAGGAAATTAAATCTCTACTAGAATTAAAGAAAAACAAGAAAATAATAATCACCAAAGCTGATTAAAGGAACGCCACAGTATTGCTTAACCAAAAGGATTACACAGGTAAGCTGAAAGCGCTATTGTTAGATCGGGCTACTTACCTCCCTATCGAGTAAAATCGCACCAACTCACAAATTAGAAAACTCCACAGGCTTCTTAAGAAGGTCACTTCTTGGCCTGTGGAAATCACTAACAAATTAAAACCATTTAACTCCATACCCCCGCCCCCCGTATTTATGGACTCCCAAAAATACATAAGGAAAATGTGCCATTACGTCCCATGGTGGATGGCATTGATTCCCCACATACAAACTAGCTAAACAATTGGCCAAAGCTCTCTCACACTATACTGGCAACACACTTTCACACATAAAAAACTCAGCCCACTTCAAAGCCAGCATAGAAAACCTTACAACACACTAACATAATGGCCAGTTTTGATGTCTCCTCCTTATTCACAAATGTTTTCGACTCCAAGAATCCCTATAGCTAACCAAGCTAAATTTCCTCCCGATATCACAGCCCTATTTCAGTTCAAAATGAACTCAGGCTATTTTGATTGGCAAGGAAAATTCTACAAACAAATAGAGGGGACAGCCATGGGTTCTCCACTCTCCCCACCCTTGGCCAACTTTTATATGGAGACTTTTGAAGAGAAAGCCTTAAACTCTGCCCAACAAAAACCAACCATTTGGCTTCGCTATGCTGATGATGTGTTCGCTATTTGGCCACATGGCTCCGATGCACTCCTCTCCTTCCTAACACACTTAAACAACCAACACTCCAGAATCAAATTCACCCTGGAAGAAGAAAAAACACCTGCCTTCCTTTCTTAGACACACTAGTCACCTGCTAGCCTGATGGAACCTTAGTTTTCTCAGTCTATAGAAAACCCAACCATACAGGCAGATCCCACCACCAACAATCCCCCCCCCCTCGCAACAATATGGAGTCATTAAGACACTACACAACAGGGCTAAACTTATCTATCTTATTCTGCCCTTACCACAGAACTAAACCACATTCTCAACACTTTCTCAGTCAATGGTTACCCCCCAAAAAAATCCAAAAAATATTGAAACCAGTAAACCACAACTCCCTCCCCCCTCACAACAAGGATTACTCTAAATCCATCACCATACCCTATATCCGAGGCGGCTTGGAAAAAATTACAAAAATCCTAAAAAAACATGACTTAACTTCTTGTTACAGACCATATAAAAATTGGCATCCCTTATCCGTTCTACTAAAGACCATGAATATGATGTTGATGTGAGATTATCTTACTTTGAGACATCATAGGGCAAATCTTATCTCTGTGGCTCAAAGGGTATTCTATATTATTTGTCCTTATCTATTTCTCTCACTCATATGTCCGAAATTGTTGGGATGGGAAAAAAAAATAGCATTAGGTGGTGGAAGTGAAAAGGTCGTCAAGAGGGTGACAGAGGTCTTCCTTGCAATGCACCCCAACCTAACCTCATCACCCCCTATTCTCCCGCCTCTCCTCCAGAAGATGTCTGCTCAGCCTCGTGGAGATGAGCGAGCTCATCATTTGCGGATATCTTTTAGTAAAGTCACCTCCAACTGATACTGATAACTTTTTAGGAAAAATAAATAAAAAAACGTGTTTTTTATGATAACTTTTTAGGAAAAAAAATAAACCCACACCAACTTTGGGTGAATGCAAAGGAATTTGTTGAATTGCACGCGGGTTTCCCGTAGCCATTAACCGTGTTTATTCACAGCTGCGTTCAGGTGAAAGTTAGCCTCATCGCCGCACAAAATCATCCACGGCCACGCAGCGTCCAACTCCATTCGAGCAAGGAATGTTTAAGCGAATGTCAATCGACTTTCCAAGTCTTGCGGGTGCAACTCCGGTGTCAGGGTTACCTTGAATGGGTAGAAATGAAGAATGTTCCGTATAATTTTCCAGAGAGTTGTGTAAGGCACATCCATGTGTCTTCATACAGCACGGGCACTGCAGGAACCAACGCTGCTATTCATGGCCTGCCCCACAACGGCAGTTTCAACTTCATTCACTTGTTTTGAACCAATTTTTTGCGACCTTGTGCAAGTGTAACTCCCAACGATCCCGTTTCTTCAAAGCGACTAATCATTCATCACAGATCACCTGGAGACAATGGACCTCGTCGACATTTCTTTAGGAGATGAAATTTGGGGAGTGCAGCAACAGAATTGCAACAGTTTAGGTAGTACAGCTTCACGATGTTGAGACAAGGCTAGTGACATCACTCTAGACGGTAGTAACAACAAAATGAAGAGAAAGTCCTATGTCCATCTTTTTGAAAACCTCGTGGAACCTGTCGAGTTGCATGATGCATGATATCCAAATTTCAAGCATTTAGTGTTTACAACGCCCCAGGTGGTGAATTTTGGAACTACGTCCCCCATCCCTCTAAGATATCGCTTCCGAATGACACACAATGTATTCTTGCAGAGATTCGCATTATTACGATCACTGAGTGGCGCTTCACAAGGCATTAAACAGGGATATTTCAATCTTGATCACCCTGTATATATCCTATTACTGTATTACACATTGCAATAAAATTATCATCTGTTAATCTGATAGCTTACATATTCATTCGTTTGGATTATCTGGATGATTATTTTATCCAGCTATAGTTTTAGGAACCCGCTCTCCAAACCACGGCCTCTGTGTTCGAAGATTTCCATCTTTTCCGATTTTCGATTAGGTGAAAGATGAATTTCATCACCCAGTGATGACCACTGGCTACTTTAATAGAGACTTCAATTGACTGCAAAAGTTCCATTTTTAGTCTCTAGAGAAAGATTTATTATCAAAATTAATAATAAATAAATAGAAAAAAAATCCTTAGCCCATCCACGGCTCGAATGTACTTTTGATTTACAGGAAAAACAATTAAATAATAAATAAACAACTAATACATTTTCACTCATATCTCTGTTTTTTGCCTATAAAAATAAAAAAATTCAATATAAAATAATATTAAACGAATAATAAAATGCAAGGTATTTTGATATTAATGGAAAAATGGAGGTGATTCTTACTAGGTTTAAAACAAACGGAAATGCAGTAGAAGTAAGTTCGAAATGATGTTTTGGTACTCTTGAGTGAGTAATGAGATTTCTGTTGCAAATCTAATCATTTTGTACCTCCATTGTTAATATCAGGAAAATCTTCACTTACTGTATACACCCATTTAGATGCATGTCTCCTGCCCATTTATGGTCCGTTTATTTCAAGTAGTAATGGTTATCAATGTGTCAACGGCCGAACATTTGTGAAACCGTTATCCTGGTTCGAATTCCTAGAATACATACTTGGCACACCAGAAATTATCACATATCTTGAGAAGCAGAAATAAATTATGTCCGAAGAAGCAGAAATAAATTATGTCCGAAGAAGCAGAAATAAATTAAACAACTCAAGTCAAAATAATGACACTTACCAAATATGAATAAGGAATAAATAAAAATATTAAAGGTGTCCTTATTCTTTTTTAATAATAAAATAATAAACGAAAATTACCTTCGAATGCTACAACATTGAATAATTAGATTATGACATGTATACTTTTATAAAGGGAAATGAACCAAGATTTCTCATTTTGTTCAAACATTGCACTCAACCAGTGACTGATATACTTTAAAGCTGTTTCATTACACTGTTTTAAATCTTTTCGCGTACATATATTACACAGGCCAGCAACAAACATTTCTTTTTCTGCTGATTATGATCTGACACTTGTTTTTTTCCTAATTTGGGTGCGCTGATTTCAAATATCAAACCCATTTTTCTCTATCACGTCAGGTTTTTCCTCTATGGCATTTTACTTTTGTTAATTTGTAAGTTTTTGATAGTTTTAAGGAGGCAGTAATATTTAGAGGATCAAGCAAATCGATTTTTTAATATTATTTTCTGAAAGTATGTACTTTTAAAAATCTGATCCTAACTTTTTATCAAGAAATTCGAAAAATTCCAGAAGATATATGGAGAAAATAAATGGAAAACAGGACAAGGACTGCTAATGTGGAACGATCAAATCAATAATATAACTGACATTAAATTACAACAAAGATTTAGATATTTCCAACAAAATGAACAAATTCTCCAAAGTAAATAGAATAATAAAGAAAACATTAAGACTGACAATTAAGACTATCAAATGAATTGCACGCCATGCTCGTTTTCAGTAGTTCTAATAATAATTATCTAAGAAAAATATGTGTGATATTGTTGATTTTAACTGATGATCTCTATTTTGTTAATTAAAAAAAACCGGGAAAAAATGTAAATTTTACTTTATGAGCATCACGGCTATTGTCATCCAGCTTCTTCCTGAATTGAAAGATTAACATTGACCTCGTACTACGATATTTTGACTTACATATAATAATATATTATAACAAGAAGTGCTTATCCTTATAAGGACTGGCTTAACCACCTTACCGGCCGTTATGGATCAAATACGCATCCTCATATGCTTCGTATCCATCATATATTTCATTGTTATAACAATGGTATTACAATTTTAATATGCACTTCGCATCCGTGATAACGTGAACGTCTATAGACGTCTTGGACGGTAGCGTGGTTAAAGGGGCGAAGCAAGACTGCTTTTCATCTTCCCCGTTATCTGTAGAGGACAGTATACGATAAGGTATTATTGAGCTATTAAAGCTCTGATCATGGCAGAGAGTAACCGCAATAGCCGAGCCTCAGAACTTGATTGGCTATAGCATTGCCATCCATTACCCTCCCAGGGTAATGGATGGCAATGAGAAATCATCCAATAAGAAATAATTTAACCATTAACATTACCGACAGGATGGGTGAAGCACTAGTGCGTTTCATATTCCCCTTTATCTGTAATGAGAGTTGTTTGGGAATGGGAGGTTTGTGAGCAGTTAAGCTCCCCCTCTGAGGGCAGTTGTGTTAGCTATGATCAATTGAGAGAAGAATAGCCTTCGGTCTTTTGTGTTTGTAGTAATCAGTCTCATTGTAATTGACAGCTTGCACGATTAGTGGGTTTGAATGTGAACTTGACTTCACGAAGAAATTTTCTGCAAGATTACGAACAAAGGAGGAAAAGTGAATCTGTGAATTTCTGATGAACCACGGTACATCCAGGATCATCCTAAGGCATTTGTTTTGGATTCTCTGCAATTTCGAAATGTTTGATCTTGAAGTGTGACTCCATGCTGGTGAGGAGTAGGTAACGACTGGACGACGTATTACCATCCGGTAAAGAAGCAATTTATTATGTAGGTTCAATTTGCTCTTGCGGTTGATCAATGGGTAGAGCTGTGCTATTACTTTGGGAGATTTGGAGCCAATGAGATTGATGTGCTTGTTAAAAAGGAGTTTCTTATCCATTAATACCCCAAGATATTTGGTCTCTGATTGCCATGGGATCTTATGACCAGAGAGCAGGATGTCTTCTTTAATGCAGATCTTCCTTCTTGAAAACAACATGGCTGAGCTTTTGAGGGGGTTCACTTGAATCCTCCAGTTGTGAACCAGCTTGCCCAATAAGTAGTCCTTATCCTTATAAGGACTGGCTTAAAGGGGAGAAGCAAGAATGCTTTTCATCTTTCCCGTTATCTGTAGAGGACTGTGTAGGGATTAGGTGTTATTGAGCTATTAAAAGCTCTGATCATGGCAGGAGGGTAACAGCAATAGCCGAGCCTCAGTTAGAACTTCATTGGCTACAGCATTGCCATCCATTACCCTCCATGGGTATTAATCATCGCATCTCACGGTCGATCACCTGCTTCTCCTCGCCCAATAAGTAGCTAAAAACATAAAATTTTATATGAAATTCATGTTAAATAAATTAGGATGTATTACTAATTTAAAAATAACTTAAGAAATAAACGATCATCCTCAAAATATTTATTTATTATAATAAATATTAAGGTTTAGAAATATTTTATAAACTGATTCGTTAAATAACTTGAAAATATTTCTTTTGTTTTAGGTAAGTGATAAGAGCTGTAATACTTTTATCACGCAAATCTAGGTGTTGAATATTTTATTTATAATTTATTACAGTTATTTTGAATGGTGTATAGACTTGTTAACTTTCAAAAAGTTATGTGTACGGAAGAAAGACGTGTGTTCAATTCCAATCACCGATGATTTTTTTTAATCCGATTTCGGTAGCCTAAAATATTGATTTCCATAACTTTTTTCTCTCAATGTAAGTTTGAATTGGACTTATGGTTATTTTCGAAGCGCAAAGTCTTGTGATTTTTTTTAAAAAAATTAATGTATGTGGTACGAAATGTATTGTGAAGATGAGTCTATTTTGAAAAATAACATTTATCAAAACTACATTAGTGTCGTGTACGATTTCTCACTATAATAAAATAGTTTGATATGTTTATGGTCTACTAAAATGCATGTTGCATTATGTTGTCACAGCAACGACTTCGGCCTGCGCACTGCAATCAGAGCATACTTCCTAAATATATCGCTGATCGTATTCTATTTTGTAATTTAATTATATATTATGGAAAGCATCATGATCGCATGTAAATTCAATAATTAATTATGCTGTTTGTACTCTGCTATGCATTCTTCTAAATGCCGATTTTTCCCTCTCTCTCTCTCTCTCTCTCTCTCTCTCTCTCTCTCTCTCTCTCTCTCTCCTCTCTCTCTCTCTCTCTCTCTCTCTATATATATATATATAGAAAAAATAATAAAGATACCAAAAAATTTTATACTTGGTTTTAATCCTTTTCTCAAAAGCAAAACAAAGTTTTGCGAGTGAAATATATTCACGTCTGAGCAACTTATATATATACAGAGGCTAATGACTTCATATCACTTGCCTTAGTATGTATCCCATAATGCAAATCACCCCTCCCCTTCACGCGTGTATAATGTAATGCATAATTGGAAGGACAACTACCCAGACTGGTTTGTTTCGATATTTACTGTGTTCTCTTCAGTGGGAGCCTGACCTGGGAGATAGAGAGAGATACCAAGGTCCTTATAAGGACTGGCTTAAAGGGGCAAAGCAAGAATGCTTTTCATCTTCCCCATTATCTGTAGAGGACAGTGTAGGGATAAGGTGTTATTGAGCAAGTAAAGCTCTGATCATGGCAGGAGAGTAACAGCAGTAGCCGACCCTTAGTTAGAACTTCATTACCCCTCAATGGTATTGGGTAGAATGAATAAATCTCCGCATCTCACGGTCGATTGATTCCCTCCAATCAGATACCAAGGTTGAAGTAATGCAGAAATCATATATATCTAATATACAAGTAGATATAAGGAGCTCGATCTTCTTAATAAAAATCATTCAATGAGAGAACGACGTAAAAGGTTTTGTACATTGGGTATAATATACGTTAAAGATACCAAGAAAATTTTATACTTGGTTTTAATCCTTTTGACAAGTAAGCAAAACAAAGTTTTTCGCGTAAATACATTCACGTTTGAGCTACTTGTATATAGAGGCTGATGACTTCATATCACTTGCCTTGGTATGTATCTCAGAATGCAAAGCACACACACACACACACACACAAGCACGCACACACACACACACACACACACACACACACACACACACACACACACACACACACACACACACACACACACACACACACACACACACACACACACACACACACACACACACACACACACACACACACACACACACACACTTTCAGATGTGTATAATGTAATACAATTCATAATGGGAAGGGCCACTACCCAAACCGGTTTCGACCGTTCTTGAATCTCTTCATTGGGAGATAGACTCGGGAGAAATACCAAGTTTTTAAAAGAACTTGGAGATGGGCTGAGTCCTTGACTCTTTATCCCGTCATCTGAATGAAGAATATCTATGTGAATGGGGTGTTATTGTGCTAAACGCTCTAGTCAGGCTGGGTAACGGCAATAGCTGAGCCTCAGTTAAAACGTGATTGGCTTCAGCATTACCATTCGTTACCCTTGGAGTCCTAAAAAGGACTTTTCAATACCAAGTTGTCCTTATAAGGACTACCGTAAAGGGGCGAAGCAAGAATGCTTTTCATCTTCCCAGTTATCTATAGATGACAGTGTAAGCATAAGGTGTTATTGAGCTATTAAAGCTCTGATCATGGCAGGAGGGTAACAGCAATAGCCGAGCCTCAGTTAGAACTTCATTGGTATACAGCATTGCCATCCATTATTACCCTTCAAGGGTATTAATCACCGCATCTCACGGTCGATTCAACTGGTCCTCACCTACCAAACCAAGTTGAACGCAGAACGATACTGTTTTGATAGGTGAAGCATAAATGCTTTTCATATTCCCCTCCATCTGAAAAGGAAAGTTCTTTGGGTGGAGAATTATTGAGCTTTAAGCTCTCCCTGAAAGGGCAGTGAGATTAACTGTGTTCGGCTGAGCATAGAATTAATTTGGGTCTCTTGTATTTGCAGAAATCTGCTTCATTATAATCTGAAGCTTGCTTGATCAGTGGGTTCGGATGATTAATTGTCTTGATGAAGAACTTTTCAGCTAGGTCATGAAGGAGAGATATAATGTAGGGAATGTTGACGTCTCTGTGAATTTGGGAGTTTCTGATAAACCACGGAGCATCCAAACTCATTCTCAGACATTTGATTTGTATTCTCTGCAGCTTTTGAATATTTGTTTTCGAAGTATGACTCCACGCAGGAGATGCGTAAGTTATGACTGGGCGTATTACCATCTTGTATATGAGCAGTTTGTTCTGAGTATCGAATTTACTTTTTCTGTTGATCATGGGGTAGAGCTACTCTATTACTTTGGATGTCTTTGAACTTATGTGTTCTATATGATTGGTGAATTGTAGTTTTTTATCCAGAATTACTCCGAGATATTTAACTGTATTCTGCCATGGGATTTTAACACCTAGTAAATGTATTCTTCCTTGATTTGAGGCTTTTTTCTAGTGAACAGTATGGCTGAGTTCTTCTGTGGATTGGATCGGATTCTCCAGTCCATCAACCATTTTTCTAATGTGTGAATACTGTTTTGGAGTCTCTTGATAGCTAGTTTGGGGCCGAGAGATCTTGGTAATAATGTAGTGTTTTCAGCATATAATGCAGTGATTGGTTGAGCTTGGGTTTTGATGGATATGAGCAATATAGATAGAAAACAACAAGGGGGCCAAGAGTGAGCCCTGCGGCACTCCCGCCAGAACCTTGCGTCTGGTTGATACAGTTTCATTTATTTTGACTTGCATGTATCTGTCTCTGAGGTAAGAGTGAATTATTTTAACTAGATTAGTAGGCATATTGAATGTGATGAGCTTGTAGAGAAGACCCTGATGCCACACCTTCTCAAAAGCCTTTGCAGCATCTAAAAAGACTGCAGCTGTATGAAGGTTCCAGTTGAAGTTTCGGAGATGTATTCGATCAGCCAGTGGATCTGCTGAACGGTTGAGTGGTTTTTTCTGAATCTGAATTGCTCATTTGGGATTATACGTAGTTGGTCCGTTTGTGTTTGAAGCTTAGTAAGGACTACTTTTTCTGCGATCTTTCCAAGGTTAGACAGAAGACTGATAGGTCTGTAGCTTTCAGGGAGTTGGGCGTTTTTTCCCATCTTTTTGATTGGTGTGACATCTGCTATTTTCCATGTTAAAGGGAAATACTGGAGTCTGAGGATGGCATTAATTATGTTGACTGGATGTACAATGGCTTTTCTGGGGAGTAGTTTAATTATTTTGTTTGTAATTCCATCTGAACCTGGAGCTTTATTGTTGTTCAGGTGGGTTATAATGTTTATAACGTCTGTTGGAGAAGTGGGTGTGAGAGGTTCTAGGTCATCTTTTTGTTGTGTTATGGCCTGACTAACTCGGTGGTGAATCTTGTAGATGAGATTGATGTTCAAATTTTCATATGGCAGCTTGGAAACTTGCATTGAGTTTCCAAGCTGTCGGCCAGAGCCGCTCCCTTTTCCATGTCAGTATGAGCTATTCCTTTCGTGGTTTGAAATGGGGGTAAAAGTTGTCTTTTAGTGCTGAAGGTTCTCAGAAACTTCCATATCGAGTTGTCTTCTGGGTTTAATTTCGTTAGCTTAGATTCCCATTCTTGGTTTCAATGTTTTTGGAGGGCTTCACGGACTTGTCTGTTTAATTTATTCAAATTTGCTTTATCTTGAGTGGCTCTTGTATTATGATACCTCCTTCTGGGTTTGTTTTTCCGTCTAATTAAATCCATGATTTCCTCGGGGATCCGACCACTAGGGTGAAAGACTGTAGTTTGGGTAATTGACTTTATTGCATTTTTGATTTGATTGGTAAAGTTTTTTGCAACCATTTCTATCTCCTCTTTAGTGTGAATAGTAGGGACTGGGCCAATGTGATCAGGTAGGATTCTGGAGAGTTTGTCCCAAGATATGAAAGAGTGGGGTGGGAGAATTGTTCTTGTGTACCAAGTTGAAGCAGAATAGGGTTGTGATGGGACGAAAGTTCATTTATTGTTTCCAGCTGATATTGGTATCTGATGTTTTTGAGGACGACTATGCCTAGTACATCTGAACTTCCAGTTGAGTTGTGCGGGATGTCTGACATGTATATAGAGAATAGCAATGGATCCAGTAGAGATCCCTGCGGCACTCCAGCAAAGATGTGGCGCTGGGAGGATGTAGAACCGTTGATTTTTATTTGCATTGATCTATTCTGAAGATATGAATGGATTAAGTGAACCATTTTTAGTGAGGTACCGGCGGAGATAAGTTTGTGCAGGAGTCCAAAATGCCAGATTTTGTCAAATGCTTTGGATAAGTCTAGGAAAACAGCGCCTGTGCACTGGTGCCAGTTGTAGCTGGTGGTGATGTATTCCACAATTCTGTGGATTTGCTGGGTAGTACTATGGTGTTGCCTGAAACCAAACTAACTGTTCTTTAGGGAGGATATTTAGGTCATTTAGTGAGGTTTGGAGTCGTGAGAGGATGACCTTCTCTGCAACCTTACCCAGATTTGAGATAAGACTGATTGGACGATAATTTTGCGGTAGGTGTGGGTCTTTGCCTGGTTTATGTATAGGAATTACGTCAGCCAGTTTCCAGGTGGAAGGAAAATAGTGAAATCTTAAAATTGCATTTATTATACTGGTCAGGTGCACTACTGCTTTTCGGGGAAGAAGTTTAATCACCCGATTAGTAATGCCGTCTGGCCCAGGAGCTTTTTTGTTCTTTAATTTTTTAATAATGTCATATAACTCAGCAGGTGATGTTGGTGCAATATGGTCAGTGCTGGAGATAGGAAGTTTGAGTGAGTGTCTGACCTTGCTGTGAATCTTATATATGTAGTCAAAGTCAAAGTTTCCATACGAAGGCCTGCATTGCTCATCGAAGTTGTATGCTATAACTTCTGCTTTGTCTACATCTGTGTGAGCAAGGCCCTGGTCAGAGAATATTGGGGGAAGGGATCTGTCTTTGATTTTGATATTTTTCAGTAGTCTCCAGATGGAGTGATCAGTAGGAGAAATGGAGGATAACTTTTCATCCATTACTTGGTCTCTATGGGCTCTGAGTGCATCTCTTACTGCCCCATTTAATCTGTTTAGATATATTTTATCTTGTGGTGCACGCGTGTTACGGTATCTTTTCCTAGCTCTGTTTTTGTCTCTGATCAAGTTCATGATGTCTTCAGGCAAACGATCTGGCTTGCGGGCTGATTTGTAGGAGGAAGCTACCTGTATAGCAGAATTAATTTGTTGTGTGAGATTTGTAACTGCAGTTTCTACTTCTTCTTTTGTGCATATGTGAGGAACAGGTCCAATATAATCCTTCAGTGCTGCTGACAGTCTTTCCCATGCAATGTAGGAGTGAGAAGGAGGACATTGGTATTCTTGATTTCCCAGCTGTAGTAGAATTGGATTGTGATCGGATGATAGTTCATCCATAGATATGATGCTGAATTGAAATTTAATGTCTTGAAGGATAGCTATATCCAGGATGTCAGCAGTGCCGAACGTTCTGAGATGAGTTCGTTCGGTGGGGCCTGCTGCAACAGCGTTGCTTGATCATAAGTAATTGTAAAGGATGCAACCATTCTTGTTTGTGGTTGTACAATTCCACACAAGATGCTTGGAATTCAGATCCCCGGCAATAATGGTGGGCTCTCTGGTGCATATGATGGCATTTAGATCAGAGTGAAGTAGAGATTTTTGGGGAGGATTGTAAGCTGAGTAGATTTTCAGTTTGCCAGAGGAGCTGGTGACTACTTCCACTCCTGTGATCTCAATGTGGTTGAAGGAATGTTCACAGAGTGGTGCTTAATGTAGTTTTTTATAAAGATGGCAGTGCCGCCGCCTCTGTAGAGTAGTCTGTCATTTCTGTATAGGTGAGAGCCTCTTATTTTAGGATTGTCTGATGGTTTTAAATGATAATCACTGATTAAAATAACATCTGGTTGATACCTAGATGTGAAGTGTCGGAGTTCCAGAATTTTGTTTTTAAGCCCATTTGCGTTCCACGTAACTATCTGAAGAGATGCTGGAATGAGTTTGTTACTATTCATTTATGAGAGCTGTGAGGATGACCTGTGTTTCACGAAGAAATCTTTTAGTGGAGGTTTCAATAGGGTTTGATAGGCTGAAAGTTTGTAGCATGTTTGCTAGTGAGGCCGTTATAACAGCTGTTAGTTTTTTAGGTGCTGTTGGTTGATTTTGTTCTGGATTTGGTCTAGTTGTACGGGTCACATCAGTATAGCTTCTTGTTTGCTTTCGGGTGTCTCTATTATTGGAGGTCTCCGACTGTGGCCGCTGAGTCTCCGGTTTTGATGTCTGGGCCCCTGGTGTTCTTGTGCTGAAGGAGGAGGGCTGATTGATTGCCTCCATCCGTCTGTTCTTTGGGTGCTGAGTACATCCTTTGTAGTTCACTGGATGAGGGCCACTGCAGTTGGCACATTTGGCCGAGGTAGTCCTCGGCTTTGTGCAGGTATTGGTTGGGTGGCTGTCCCCACATTTCAAACATCTATAGTCCGCTCTACATAGATTCTGGGCCTGGCCAAACTTCTGGCACCTGTGGCACTGCCCAGAAGATGATCTTTTACGGAGTGGTTCCGGTGTGACGATGAGACCACAGACTGTTTTTAAGTTGTAAATATCCTTTTATATTTTATGAATCTCAACAAGGACCAATGGCATGGGTGTCTTGTCAGCTTTGTACATTCTGCTCACTTTGACTGGGGGCAGATCCTGAGAATTTAGGTCAGCAACTATTTCTGCTGTGTCAATGTCTTCACAGACACCACGAAGGACTACTTTTGTTTTTTTCCGAGTTGAGTGCAAAGGTATGATACTGGATGCCTCTGTTGTCCAGTTCTTTGGACAACCTTCTATAGTCTGTCACTGTTGCTGGCTGGATCTTTATGCCTTCATCCATGTTTTTGGCCTTAATGAAGCCAATATGCAAATTGGACATTGTCGATCTTAAAGCTGCCCACTTATGTTTTTCTCTAAGGATGATCGGAGGCACCTTTTCTTTGGGAGAAACAGCGGCGTCCGAACCCTGAGAATCCTGTTCCATTTCACTATTGTCATTGTGCGGTTCATCTGTTGTTCTTCGCTTTTTGCGTTCGCGCACTTCTACAAAGTCTGAAGGAGTAGAAGGCACCGATTCTAAATGATCTTCAGCGACAACATCTGAGACACATTCGGGCGGAAACGTGTCATACAGTTTAACTTTTCTCGGCCAATTATCACTCAGCAGCTTTCCCAGTCTGATTAATTCCTTATATACATCCTCGAATCTGGTTTCATTCACAAGTTTTGCCATTTCAAGAAGACACAGATGGAGAAAGAGTAGAGATTTCTCAGGTGTCCCGAGCAGGTAAAGATAATCCTGTGGACTTTTGAGGGTCTACTAGCAAATCCCGTAGACACTCTTAGGTGTCTACCAGCAATAAAATGTCACTGTAAGAAACAAACAAAGGCGATACTAGCGGCTGTAGGCCTAGCGTATTGCCCTTGTAATTACAAATGACTTACCTGGATAAACACTATGGAAAATAAAGTGACTGTTTATGGTAGCAAGCAACTACTATTACTAATGAATAAGCATAAATATAAATCGCTAAAAATATATCAAACCAATTCATAATTCATCATCAGTAATACACGACATTAAACACTAACACACGAGCCGCTATCTTTTCACAACCAACAGTCCTTATCCTTATAATAAGGACTGGCTTAAAGCAGCGAAGCAAGAATGCATTTCATCTTCCCCGTTAAACAGCCTTATGAGAAGCTATATATATATATATATATATATTTCATATACAAGTAAATTAAAAGTGTTTAAACTTCTTAATAAAATTTTCTGGATGAGAGAAAGATATAGAATTTATTTTATCTTAAATATAAAACACATTAAAGATAACAAGATATTTAAGAAGGCAAGTTATTATAAATTTATTATCGTGTATATACAAGTAGCTCAGACATGAATATATTTCAAGCGAAAACTTTGTTTTGCTTACCTGGGAAAAGGATTAAAACCAAGTATAAATTTTTTTGTTATCTTTAACATATATATATATATATTCAACGTAAAACTAATCGCACACTATCGCCGCAGCAGGCTGTATCGCATCGCAAAAATGTGACAACGCACATGACAGGCGTGCCGGGCCGCATCGCATCGCATTGCACTGACCTTGCTTATGAGCGCAGGTTTCCTAGAATAGATACTTCAGTACTTCACTCTCCCGGGGAGGTTTCGACAACCGCGGGCGGCTGAGTCAAGGCCAGCGCGCGTTGACCTTAATAGCACAATCCACACCCAAAGTGAGGAGCGCCTGACTTTCAAATACTTATTCACTTAACGCAGAACACCAATGATCCGCGGAACATAGTTTGGGAAATACTGAAACTGTTGAGTAGTGCAACAGTTCTTTCTCGTATCAGAGAAAAAGGTTGATGGTTACGCCATTTCAGGGTAAATGAAATATGTGACTAATTAGTTCGCATAAATAGATATAAATAAAAATATTGATTCTATTTTTCTGAAAAAAAAGACACAGAACAGGTTTTAATAATATCTGAGTTTTTTTGTTTTGCTTTTATTGAAATTCACAGATTTACACAAAAAATTCCTCTGAATCTTCTGCTGTGTATTAATTAGTATGTGTCATCTGAAAAGGTTCCGATAAAATGGCACAGTTATGTAGCATGTCTAATATCCTTTATCAATATATCTGTAATATACTTCCAAGTTGTGTTCTCTGAAACTTGGAATGAACATGTTCTAGTTCTTGGGATGTGTCTGGTAGCAGATCGTCAAATAGCTTTGATGAACTTTCCATAATTTTATAGTCTGGGTCAAATGTTGGACAGGTTTATGTCTTATTCTCTTGAGACCTGTTGCCGGTTCCCTTTTTTTTTAAAAAAAATAAAAGCGTCTTCTAAGAGGGATCCATAAGTCGGACGGACTGGTGGGAAAAACCTATAGCATTATTGATCTATGCTGTGAACTTGGGATTGGTGCAAGTACCAACTTATTGTGCAGATTATCTATTCTATTTCTATCAAATCGAAGGTCTGGATTATATCCTCTTTTCCATCTTCCACTGTTAAATAATGATGGCTATATTGGATCATGTATTGGATCAATATATATATATATATATATATATATATATATATATATATATATCTATATATCTATATCTATATCTATATATATATATATGTAGAAAGTACATATATATATATATGTACTTTCTACATATATATATATATATATATATGTAGTATATATATATATGTGTATATATATATATATATATATGTTTTTTTTAATATATATATATATATATATATATATATATACTAACGACTAACGTATAAACCCACGGTCAAGAACCTTCTTATATGCAGATGACCGGAAAATAGCTTATCAAGCAAAATACTTTGATATTGAGAAGCAGCTCGCACAAGAACTACAAACCCTTACGGTTTACTCTAAGGAAAACCAACTGAAACCAAATCCCAGCAAACCCAAATGTGTCTTTTCCATCTCAAGTAATAAGGAGGCGAGGAGAGAGTTGAATATAGAATCGAATGGTGTGAAATTGGTCAATTATCCAAATCCAACTTTCGTAGGTGTTGCGCTAGATAGGACTTTAAATTATAAGCGACACATAGAGAAGACAGCAGCTAAAACTCGAACGCGTAATAATATTGTGCGTCGGTTAACATAATCTCTGTGGGGTGCACGTCCAAAGTACTGCGCACCTCTGCACTAGCACTTTGCTTTTGGACAGCCCAGTATGCTATTCCTGTTTGGGAAAGGTCATCACATGTCACAATTATTGACAAGGTTTTTAATGAAACATGTCGGCACATTACTGGCTGCCTGAAGCCTACAAAAATTGACCATCTGTACTCACTGTCTGGAATTGACCCTCCTCACATCAGATGGACTGCACAGAGTAGATATGTGCGGAAACAACAACTAAATGAAGAACGGCATCCTTTGTATGGACATGTTGCAGTACATAGGAGGCTAAGATCAAGGAAAAGTTTTATTCACTCAGTTGGTTGATTCCATAAAAGCTACAAAGTCAACAATGTGGCAAAAACAATCTCCAGAGGCTCTGACTTAAACGAATCTCTTTCATCCGGCTTACATTCTGACTGGGAAGGATGGTCGACATTGAATAGACTTCATTCCGGAATGAATGGAAAGCAGAATATGGCCAGATGGGGTTACTCAGACGATCACAGCTGCAGAAGTGGTGAAAAACGAACCAAGGATCATCTTCTGCAATGCTGCCTAATATATTGGGTTGTTGCAAATGAAATGGCCAACTTTAAGGACGATTGAAAATGAAGAGAATAAAAAGACGAAAAATACCTGTAAAATCAAAGTAATCTCCAGCAGCATCAATGCATTGTTACCAACGTGTAGCAAGGTCATTTATACCACATTTGTAAAAATCAGTGTCTCTGGAAGTAGTGAAGGCCTCCACTGCCCGATAAATTGATGCGTCGTTGGCAAAGCATTCCTTGGGAAAAAAATGGCTCAAGTGCTGGAAAAAAAGGTAATTTGTTTGAGAAGTGTCAGGAGAGCATGGAGGATGAAGCACAATTTCGTATCCAAAATTGTTGATTCACTGTATGGTTGACACTGCCGTGTGGTCGGGTTATCCTGAAGCAATAGGGCTCCACGCGTATTCACAAGATCTGGTTGCTTAAGGCACAATTTGTCATGCATTTGACGCATATCTGTACAATATCGAGCTGCATTTATCATTTCACCTCGTGGAAGGAAGGAATGAATAGTGATTAACACCAGCAGAAGACCATACAGTAAACATCTTTATTGGATGCAGAGGTGCCTTTGGAGTCCTTCCTGGAGCGTCTTTCACTCCCAACCACTGCGACGAACGTGCACGATTGTCGTAGAATATCCACGTCTCATCCACACTCACAATTCGTGGCAGGAACCGTTCTTCTTTATTTCTTAAGAGAGAAGAGCACACTTCCAAACGCCGTGCTTTGTTTTCATCAGTGAGTTCGTGAGGCACCCACTTGTCGAGCTTCCTTACTTTTCCTATTATTGCCAAGTGCTGTGAAACAGTTGAGAAGTGTACATTTAGTGTCTGGGCGACCTCTCGTACAGTTTGTCGTGGATCTGATTCGATTAAATCCTTTAATTCATTCGAATCAATGGAGGAAGGACGATGGCCACGGGGTTCGTTTTGTAGCCTCAAATCTCCTGAGCGAAATTTTGCGAACCAACGGCGAGTGGATCTCTCATTAGTTGTTCCTCTACCGAATGCTTTATTGATGTTTTTTACTTCAGCCACTGCAGAATTTCCCAATTTGAACTCGTAAAGGTATAGCAACATTAATTGACTGGCTCCATGATTGACTTGATGTCGGTAGTATTCAATCTTTAATGCTCATTGAACGAAACAAATGCTACAATTGCATCACCCACGTGTGACGCTGTCACATGACATAAAAAATTTGCATATACCTCAGCGCTTGTTTTCTTCAGCAACCAGTAGAAACCTAATAGTCATTCAACGGCCATTTCATTTGCAACAAGCCAATACATTAATAATACAGTGGTACCTTGGATTGCGAGTAACTTGGTCTGCGAGTGTTTCGCAAGACGAGCAAAAATTTTTAATAATTTTTAACTTGATAAACGAGTGACGTCTTGTAATACGAGTCCTATATTAACTATACGCTTAGTCTGCCGAGCGTCACGTGATCACAAGTCGCTCGGGATTGTGGGTAATGCGCGGTCTCAGTCGGCATACCTCATTCGTATAGTCAACATTCGTGCTAGCGTTGTGACCACGTGTGTGTGCGTAAAGAATTTTTTTATTTTGTGTCCAAATGTAGTGACTGTTCTTTATTAACTGTACTACGACAATGGCCCCAATGAAGAAAAGGGTGGAAAGAAGTGGCATCCATAGTGTTGTGAGGCACGGAGAGGCTGCGAGTTGGGAGGCAAAGGCAGCTGTGGAGTTCGTTGCCGAGTTTCAGAAGCTCATGGTTTCCGAGTTTTACCTGCCGCAGCAGGTTTTTAATTGCGATGAGACAGATAGCAGTGATTCCGTTAGTGACAATGAAAGTCGTCCTACCCAATTCAATTAATTGTATTTACTGTAATATGTAATTATAATGTAATTCATAAATTCGATTACTTTATGTATAGCCTGTGTAGCTCAGTGGATGTGGCGTTTGCACACCACCGCGCTAGGCCGCACGAAGGAAGTCTTGGTTTCGAGTCTAGTCGGCGACTAGAGGAAATTTTTCTAAGCCTTTTTTCGACCGGTTCCCGAGTTAGTCGATCTCTGGCACGGGCAAGCAGGTTTTTCCTCCCGGAAACTCGGGTTTTTCGTCCTGTAAACTCAAGAAAATCGACCGTAGAACCCACATTATTTCAGACATTAAAAAAATATATTGTGTTAGGGTTAGAGACCACGAGATGGCGGCACATTTGAGCCGTTTCTCTTCACTGGTACCGCTTAATTAGTGATAGCCTTGGGCCATCTGTCTCTGATTGGGTACCAGTGGAGATTGAACTGCCCACTCAGTCTCCAAAAGTTAGATAGGGCTAAATGGCCTCGCCTACTCCCGTATATACGGGAATAAAAAGGCGTTAGCTGATTTTTTTTTTTTTTTGATATGTATTTTGTAGTAATCATTTTTATATGAATATTTTTGAGTTTTGGAACGCATCATCTCAGTTTCTATTATTTCTTATGGGGAAATTCGCTTTGATATACGAGTGCTTTGGATTACGAGCACGTTAAAAGAACGAATTATGCTCGCAAACCAAAGTACCACTCTATATATACACGAGAAGATTTAATGCAGTGTAATGAAACAGCTTTAAAGTATATGAGTCACTGGATGAGTGCAATGTCCGAACAAAATGAGAAATTTTGTTCAATTTCCTCTATAAAAGTATACATGTCATAATCTAATTATTCAGTATTCTAGCATTCGACGGTAGTTTTTGTTTAGTTTATTTTATTATTAAAAAAGAATAAGGACACCTTTAATGTTTTTATTTATTCTTTGTTAATATTTGGTAAATTTCATTGTTTATTTTGAGATGCTTAACGTTTCCTGTTTATATTCTCACTTTTAATTAATTATGTATTCTAGGAATACGAAACAGGGTAACACAATCGTAAATGTTCGGCCGTTGACAAATTGATACCATTACTACTTGAAATAAATGGAAATTAAATGGGCAGGAGACATGCATCTAAGTGGGTGTATACAGTAAGTGAAGATTTTCGAGATATTAACAATGGAGGAACAAAATGATTAGATTTGCAACAAAAATCTCATTACTTTCACGAGATAACCAAAAAGATCATTCAGAACTCTTCTAGTGTATTTCCGTTTGTTTTTAACCTAGTAAGAATCACCTCCATTGTTTAGTTAATATAAAAATACCATGCATTTTATTACAGTTTAATATTATTTTATATTGAATTTTGTAGTTTTTACAGGCAGAATGTAGATAGCTTTGTGAAAATGTATTATTTATTTATTTATTATTTAATTTTTTTTCTGTAAATCAACAGTACATTCGTGCCGTGATTTGGCTGAGGATTTGTTTTCTAATTTTTATTATTAATTTTTTAATCAGCCTTTCTCTAGAGACCAAATATGGATCTTTTGCAGCCAATTGAAGCGTCTATTAAAGTAGCCAGTGGTCATCACCGGGCGATGAAATTCATCTTTCACCTAATCGAAAATTGGAAAAGTGGGATATCAGAGTCCGTGGGTTGGAGAGCGGGTTCTTTAACCAACTCTGCCAACCAAGGAGAGGGTTGTCACTCACAGCAGGGCAAGCTGTGAGTTCCAATCCCACCCTTTGTGATTGTCCTAATAATTATGTGTGGAAAGAGTTGATACATTCTCTTTTTTTCTTATTCTTCTTTACACAAAGATTATCACCGCTCTGTCTCATTTCCCACGCCACCCGGTTATCTAAATCTTAAGAACAGTGTAATATTCTGAGAAAAGCCGACGTAGGAAAAATAACCCATTCTTGCTAAATATGTTCTTTTAAACCCTGCACGGCTGGATAAAAGATTAAGGAATGAAACATTCCCTAAGGAGGAAACACAACTCATGAAATGAGAATCGATTGATATTTCATACCGGATCACTGCTGTGTGCAGGTTACGAGCAGACTCTGTAATTCTATTGGATCATTGGAGAAAACAATCCATGTTTAGTAGAAGAAAAGGTCGGTGATTGTATAAGTTTTCCCTTCAGGTCAAAAGGTTATATAAAGATTCTTGATGCAATGTTTTCTTCAAAGCAAGTAAAAACGGGCCTCATCTCTTTGTTTGAATCCAATACCTTGTCGTGACATTCCTTCTGCAAACCCGAGTGTTTATAGAAGGAAGGTCTGTTTCATGTCTGTAGATATGTGCGTGCACCAAGATAATTTGTCTGTTTTTGGGGGACGAAAAATCCTCGACTTCCATATAAGACCGGTTAACTCACCTTTAATTGTAAAGAACTGATAAATGTTCCTCGCATTCGTAGATAGGATTCGAATTGAGGATGTCAAACCCAAAGGCTCCGTCGAAACGTACGGAGCCTCCCTAACATTGGTTTCGACGGAGTGAATGGAGGAATTATAGTTTTTGATTTTTAAATAGTATTATTTATCAAAAACTATAATTATTGTTGAATTCTTTAAGTGGGATTTGATAACGATTTCTAATAATATGCGGTAATGATAATGTTCACATTTTTCACACTTCTGATAGCATTTTGAAAAGTTCTTATGGAATGAGAGTATCCCAACTTAAGAAATGCTGCTTACGGACTTATTTCTATATTGGTACAACCTACTCTTCTGAATCCCTGTACTAGTCTATGAAATTTATCAAATCAAAGTATACCGTGCACAACTCACGAATTAACATTTTAAGGAGCTGATGCGTACTGTTCTTCCGAACTACGAACCAGATTTTAGAAGCCTAATAATTAATTCATTGTTTAATTATTTAAAAAAACATTCATTTATTGTAAAAAATGATATACATTTTTGAATTTTTGAAATAATTACTTACGATTCTTCTTCTTCTACTTCATGTAGTTTTTTCGGTGAGGGTGCAGCACCATGTCCTTCCAGTTCTCTCTGTTGGTGGCTTTCCTTTTTCTTTCTGCATAGCCATCTTATATCTTCAAGCTTTGTCCTTCCTTTTTTCCTCTTGATCCTTTCCCATAATTTTTCCTTCTAAAACTGTTAGTATCCTCTGTCCTGTTGAACCTCTCAGCCTGCCACTCTCGTCTTTCTCTGGATCATTTCCTGTAAAAGAGATCTCTGTGTTCTCATTCTCTTTAGGACATCTGTATTTGTCACATGTTCTGTGACAAATACAGATGCCTTACCCTCTTCTTGAATATCCGGGTCTCACATCCAAATGCGAAAATTGGCCACACTAATGTTCTTATCATTCCTTTCTTTGTCTCGATATTCACATAACTTCTGAGCAGATCTTTATTTTTCCAGAATGCATCTTTAGCTACGCCTGTTCTTATTTTTATTTCTTTATCTTGCTTTTCATCTGTAGTAAAGTAGGTGCCTAAATATTTATATTCTGTTGTGTGTTCAATTTTCATATTGTTTATGAATATTTCAGGCTCAGATCTGCTATCTTTTCAGATTTTCATAAATTTCGACTTTTTTGCATTTATATCTAATCCAAATCTTTACCTTCTTCAATTAGTAGCTGCAGTTATTTGATTAATTTGTTTCTGTTTTCTGCTATTAGAATAGTATCATCAGCATATCTGCGATTGTTGTTTTTTATACCATTGAAACTAATTCCAATTTTTTGTTTTTCAATCTTTTTCATCACTGTCTCACTAGAGATATTAAATAGATTTGGTGAAAGGATACAACCTTGTCTAACTCCTCTTTTTATTTTCACTACAGAAGTCTCATCATTAAACAGCTGCATTTTCTGTTTGGTGTAAATCATTCTTATAATCTTAAGTACATGATCTTCTATGTCTAATTTATCTAATATATTGAACATTTTATTATGTTTTACCCATAAGCCTTCTGAAAGTCTACGAAGCATATGTAAATATTCCTATTTCTTTCAAGTGATCTTTCTATTAGTATTTGTAGTTCCAGGATAGCATTAATGGTTCCCATTCCTCTTCTGAAGCCTTTCTGTTGTTCATTCAATTCACTGCTTGACAATGGTTAAATATTAACAATGGTTCATGATGTAAGTTACATTTGGTCTTTTTTTTTTTTTTAAGATTAACACATACTATTTGGATTAAAAGACCATAGGTTTTAATACACATATATACAAAACGTCTACTAGGTTCGCTAGCTGTAACTGACTAGCTTTGTCAAGACGACGAGGTTAAAAACTACTTCTTCTTCTTTAGTATTCTGCAATTGAGCAGGTTCTACTTTTAGTAGCAGAAACTATCCTTTCATTCTTTTCTGTTCTGAGCCTTCTCTTTGAAGGTTGTGTACCTCTCCCCATTGAGCATGTCATCTAGCATTGTTTTCCTTACTCTTCCTCTGGATCTTTTCCCGTCTATTTTTCCTTCGATGGCATCTCTGATGATTCCATTCCCTCTCAGATTATGTCCGATCCAGTTTCCTTTCTTCTTTTTATCCTCCTTAACAGACTTCTTTCTTTTCCACTCTTTTTGAGAGACCTCTTTATTAGTTATTTTATCTGTCCCTTTGATTTTTTTCATCCTTCTCCAAATTCACTTCTCAAAGCTTTCCAAAATCTTAATTTCTTCTTTCTTCAATGTCCAAGTTTCAGCTGCATAGAGGACAACACTCCACACATAACATTTTATTAGGCTTTTCTTTAGGTTTCTATCCATTTTACTTCTGAATAAAATCTCATTTTCTATTAAAGACATCTGTACCCATCGCTGTTCTTCCTTTTATGTCACTTTTTTCCATCACTGCTAATAACACTTCCTAGATGTTTAAATGTCTTTACTTGATTCAATTTTCCCCCATTTATTCTGATATCCATATTTGCTTCTTTCCTTGCTATTTTCATCACCTTTGTTTTTCTGATGTTAATTTTCATTCCATAATTGATGCAGGATTCCAGTAATCTGTTCAACAGATGTTGTAGTCCTGTTTCAGTATTTGATAATAATGCCTTGTCATCTGCGCATCATATTGAAAATATCTGTCTACCTCCAATCTTTATTCCTTCTTCCGAAAAAGCTAATAGTAAATGTAAAAAAAAAGGAACGCAGTAACGGTTAACAACAGTTATACAAAATTGGAAGGTTCGCGTGACATGATACGCATGAAGCGTGAAGAATCAGCTTGTTACAAAGTCGCGTTACATAATTTTTGCGTAATTGAGCCTTGCTAAACTTAATGAGTTAATCAGATTTTCCACATATCATTTAATATAATCCTTGGTTGCGATTAAGGTTTCATCCTGTTCGTAGGACTACTGCAGCTTCTTTAAAAGTTCGACAACTGTAATCCTCTTCTATATATGGCATGACGCTGTTATCCCAATCTATTACGTGATTTGAAATTGAGAAATGATGTGCCAAACCTGAGGTCTCAGTTCTGTTATGATTGACATCTCCTACACATCATTTCTCAATTTCTAAAGAAGAGGTATCTGCTGTTACGTTTAACTCAAGGTGTCGTGAATAATAATAATAATACTTCTGAATAATACCTCACTTTGGGATCCAATTGCCAACTATATCCTGGACACCACAAGAAGTGAACACAGTGTACGTGAATTAGAGAATTTCCTTATTTTCGTTAATTTTTCATATTCTTACTTATTTTTACGTGATCGTAAAACCCCGCTGTAGAGAACAAATATGGGAGTTTTTAATGGTTAGCATTAAAAATTCATTTTCATTTGTTTACTTTAGTCAGATGAAATGACTAAGAGGATAATGTCATAAATTTACCTGGACAATTCCACAATATAATCGATAAAATAAAAAAATAAAAAAAGGAATCACAATAAAATCTAAATCGACTCAAGTTATTTTAAGATTTGTTTGGAGTTGTTATGCTATTTTGAATAATTTTTCCCTGAGATTATTATTTGAAAAAAAAAATAAATAAAAATAATTGAATTATAAGATTAGTAAACAGAATGGATGAATATTCGGCGATGTCATTATCAAATTAATGGCGTATATTCGATTTGAAATATTTGCTCACTCACCAACCTGCTCAGATCGGATAGAAATACTCGTTTCATGAACTATTCGTTCTCTGTAGGCGTATCGAAAATTACAGATATGAATCTCATTTCCTTCGTTAGTGTTCTATTATGGGAAACGCATAAATTAAAATGTCAAGCGAATATTGTGTACAGGCGAAACGAAAAATGCGCTGTTGAAATACTGCGTTAAAACTGGAACAACTAAATACGCCCCTTTGTTCGTGAATAACTCACTGAGTTTAACAAGTTTCTGTTGTCTAATCCAAACTGTACTTCATCCAAAGTGTCTTGTAAAGAAAATTGGTTCCCTTGTGTAATTTTGGTTACTTGGAACATTAAAAGCAAAATTAGGTATTTTAAAATTACACATTACATAAAAAACCAACAACGGCAATGCTGACCACATGTCTATTATGAACATCTGGTCGCATTTGTTATGCTTTATGCTAGTTGATTTATTATGAAAATTCAACTTCGAGCAACTTTAGGTATCTTTTGCCGCCCACATACCAACCAATAACACACGTAATATCCGTCTGTATTCATGTGTACTCATTTTGCAGACTGAATAAGTTTTACTGGCTTGATATTTGCAAAAAGTTTGTCCAAATATTTCTTATTCTTGTTTCTGTAAGGCTAATTACAGGTTTCTTTGTGGGCTTGTAACAATGTTTCGGTCAGACATCGGGCAAGAGAAAACGTTATAAGTTCGATTCGGATGAGTGGATGAACTTCTTTTTTGGATTGATCTCTAACTCAGACAAGTAGAGTTCCTCCTTCCAAATCGGGTTCTTACTCCGCAACATAAGAAAAAAAGAAACCTCCGCGCAACTGACCTATTTCATCAGCAATACAAGTTGAGGTTTAAGATTACGAAATGACAGAAATACTTTCCTTCTAAGTCCTTCAAAATCATTAATGACTGTGAGTTTAAGAATCGGCGATGACTAATAACCCAGATACCAACTGTTGCTACTTAGGTTACGGCTAGAAAGAGCTCCCCCTATTCTCTAATTAGTAAAGTTAGAGGATTTTACATTAGCGCTATTTGCAAGAAAAGTTATTGTCATTAGTGCATGGAATTTAACGAACTTTTGTATTTAAGATATTCATTAAAGTTCGTCTGAAGAACTACATTCGTCTCAAGTGGACCATTCTTATTGGAAAAAAAAAAATTTACATGAATCCATTCCTGATCGTAAATCTTTTGTTAAGTTATCGTACGTTTAGGGATGTAGACTAAGATGATGCACGAGTTCTGCTCTACACACCAAACAGAATTTTTTTTTTATCCACTTCTAGCGAATCATATCACACGAAGGCCAATTATAGTAACATTTCCCCATGACTGGATTGGAGTCAATGAAATTTGCTGTTTAGAATCTGTATTAATATTTGTCTTTTAATTTCGGTCAAATTATTTGTAGTATTTAAAATGAAAAACAAAAAGAAAAAGCTAATAATAATAAAATTGTATTCATCCGTAGTGGAAGCTTTTGGTTAGCTGAATCAAATGAATGAGCAGAAGTTGCTGTTCATCATTTCGAGACATGCAAAATTTTCATGCTGAAAAGAATTTAGGGAACAAAAAAAAAAAAAAAAAAAAAAAAAAGCTAGAGTACAGTTCTAAATGGATTCCGAACCTGGTTAAAATTCGTCTAGCCAGAGCCGAACGAAGAATGTATATAGATAGATGAATTTACTAGGTTCTATGCATTTAGCTAAACTCGACGATTTTTATCGGTATTGGAGCTGGCATGATTTTGTTCACTGATAACCTGTGCATTACGATCTTTTCTGCTTACCTCAAACCTTCGGAATGCAATTAGACTCCAGTGTGGCGATAAACATGCTGGCCGAAGTTCTGTAAACTAAAATAAGTCTCTTTCAATATTTCGATCATCATTTTAACTGCTTTATCTCTTGAGCAATACAAACAAAAACGTGATTAACTCAAAATGAAATTAAAAAAAATGAGGAAAGAATTCCGTAACCACAGTGGAAGGTAGTTTACATCATTTGGCCCATTGCTGTAAGACGCACAAAATCATAAAAGAAGCCATTTAGTCGTGAAAAATTTCCAGAGATAAAAACGAATGATCCAATACAAGTGAAATCGGAATTACGTTTGAAATGCGTGCAATTAGAATTAGAATAAAATGCCATGCTCGTTATTTGTACGGATGTTTTGCCGGAATATTTGCCATGGTGAAATGTATCAAAAGCTTTGGTTAAGTCAACAAGTATTAAGGAGAGCGAATATGATTTTATCAGGTGGGTTCTTCATAATGTCTTACAGTGGCATGGCTCTGCTTTTTTCTTTTTAATATGGAAGCCGCATTGCTTTTGTAAGGTGATGTATTTCGGTAGACAATTTTGTTGTACGTTTACACTATTTACAAAATTTTAGAGCTGACTAGTAGGTTAACTAAACAACTATATTTTAGAATATGATTTCTGTTTGCACTATTTCTAAGGAATTATGCTGGTAACATTGGTAGGAGATGAATTTCATATTGCCCGGTACGAGACCACCGCCTAGCTTATTGGACACCTGAAATGGCTATATATATATATATATATATATATATATATATGTTAAAGATACCAAGCAATTTTAAACCTGGTTTTACTCCATTTTTCCCAAGTAAGCAAACAGACAAAAATGTCAAGTTTGCGCCTGCAATTGATGCAAGACTAGTTGATCCCACAGGTAGTGCAAGATCAAGGCAACTCGTGGTAAAGGTGGAGCAAGCTCTGATCACTAATCTTAATATTTACCCTTAATGCCAAAACACATCTCCAATATTGTATATATATATATATATATATATATATATATATATATATATATATATATATATATATATATATATATATATATATATATATATATATATATATATATAATAAGAAAATATGCTTACATGTCAATTATTTCTTTTAATAACTTTAGGATATTAGTATATAATATGCTTGTGATGTCTGTTTGGCAGATGGAATGGATGAAACCCTCGGAGGGAAATAGATGGCAACTGAGGCTCAGCTATTGCTGTTACCCTCCTGCCATGATCAGAGCTTTAATAGCTCAATAACACCTTATCCATACACTGTCCTCTACAGATAACGGGAAAGATGAAAAGCATTCTTACTTCGCCCCTTTAAGCCAGTCCTTATAAGGACTATGATGTCTGTTTACACGTGAGATGCGGTGATTAATACCCTTGGAGGGTAATGGATGGCACTGCTGTAGTCAATGAAGTTCTAACTGAGGCTCGGCTATTGCTGTTACCCTCCTGCCATGATCAAAGCATTAATAGCTCAATAACACCTTATCCCAACACTGTCCTCTACCGAAAACGGGGAATATGAAAAGCATTCTTGCTTCGCCGCTTTAAGCCAGTCCTTTTAAGGACTTTAAGGATGATGTCTGATTCTGGGAATCTTGCATATCATGAATATGTGGATTGTTTTAAATTTAACATTTTACTTGTATATATGCTGTTTTTATAATTTAATACATGTTTTGATGTTGCTATTATATTTATAATTGCTCTTAGAAATATGATATTCTACAGTGCACTAAACTTTGTAATTATTCGCATATTGTTTTAAATTTTTTCCAGTAGTTAATATTAAAAAGGTTGAAATAATAATAAAAAAATGTTTTAGTTTTAAAACCAATGGTTTTTTGAATATGATGAATAAAAAAAAATGCAAACACACCAATTATTTATTTTAATAACTTTAGTATAAAAGAGAACAAACGATACATGCCAATGGTGGGAAGAAGAGGAAACATCGAAGAAAAGTCCTTTTTAGGACTTCCAAGGTAACGAATGGCAATGCTGTAGCCAATGAGGTTTTAACTGAGGCTCGGCTATTGCTGTTACCTAGCAATGACTAGAGCTTTTAGCTCGATAACACCCCATCCACACAGATTTTCCTGTTTCAGATGACGAGATAAAGAGTCAAGGACTCAGTCCATCTCCCAGTTCTTTTAAGAACTGTCAATGGTGGCCAGGATAAGAATAGTCCCAATATACCTCATGCATGTCGTACGAGGCGACTGAAATGGGTACCCAGGGAGGGTAATGGATGGCACTGTTGTAGCCAATGAAGTTGTAACTCGGCTATTGCTGTTACTCTCTTGCCATGATCAGAGCTTTATTTATTTATATAGCTCAATAACACTTTATCCTTACACTGTCCTCTACAGATAACGGGGAAGATGAAAAGCATTCTTGCTTCGCCCTTTTAGCCAGTCCTCATGAGGACTATATCAATATCTTTCTCAGGTGCACCTGAAAGTGTCTCCTATGACTTTTCTTAGTGATAATTAATCATAATGTTTCTGCCTTACGAGAGCTCTTGAGTAACCGGGGATTGGTTTTTTAGTTTTCTTTTTCGGGTGGCATCTATCGGGGTCGTGTCGGTGAATGCTTTTCCCCGGAATATGAGCGGTTCTGCTAGCTGGTAGGGGTGAGCTTGCGATTGAGTAGACCCACCGTTGAGTTAAATGATCATTCGTATTTCTGGTTGAGTATAGTGTGATATCGGGATCGTCTAATTTTTGGAGCTGGTCCTTTAATTATATAGTGATCTCCTGTGATGTAATTGTTAGCAGTAGTCAACTCTCTATATGTTAATTATGATAAGTTGAATGTTGTTAAATAATATTAAATTCTTAGTAATGATTATGATTTTTTATAATTCCCATCAGAAATCACCTACCAAGACCTTTAATACATGCATTTAACTTTTGCAACTATCATTTCCAAGCGATCCTAAAAGATGGATGACTCATCCAAGTACAACCTGTGTCTCATTTTGATCGCTACTACTGTAACGGTTTATCTGAGTTTGGATTTATAATTTTTAATCCTTTCTTTATTTGCTAATCTGAAGAAGCCAGAGGTTCTTTAAACGAAGAAACTATCGATATGTAAGCTATTATATATAATATCAAACGAATGTTAAACTCGGTATTGCTTCTGTCATTTTGAAAATAAATATTATGACATAGTTTAATTAGTTTTGGATCGAATATTGGAAGCGCTTTATAAAGTAATGGAAAGTTGCTAAGCTCATCTGATTTATTTACTTTGATTGTCATAAAAAAGTGAAACATGTGCCTTGAAACAACATACATGAATGAGAGAATTCGATTTAAAGATTACGCTTGACAAGAATACGTTCATCTAATTGTTAAAGAAACAAGAACTCTGTTCAAATGATATCCAATTTTTCCTTATTTCAGAGGGACTGTGATCTTTTATGCCGATTAACTTTCTAAACTTGCACGGATCAAAAGGTCGTTTTACTGTCATTCCTGGACTGGCCACCCTGCTGATGTTGGCCTTTTCTGCGACAATTCCGGTCAGGTAGACGTCTTCGAAAGGTACATAAGGTGTATCAAGACTAGTTTCAAACAAGGGTAGAACCGAATCTCCTGTAATAATAACTATCGCTCCGGATACATAAAGCGGAAAGCGGGTTTGGTTGTATTCCTCGTACGTTAAATAAAATTTACTTTTCCGACTTCGGATTGGGTTTCCTTTTGATGTGTAGCCTAGAATCGTCTTAGTAGAATTCGTTTTCTTTAAAGTTTCCGTTAGATTCTCGGTATTAAGAAATTCGTCGTCATCTACTTTAACAATGAACTTGACTCGAGGACAGAAGATGCTGACCCACTTCACCATGGCAACGGCTTTCAGGGACAAGTTCCGGTAGGTGTCCAAAAACGTGGACTGCACCACATCCTGGAATTTGTTGTTTTCTTCAACGATTTCTTTTTGCAAAAAGTGGTTAGTTGGAGATCCAAGTAAAAAGATCACTTTGATCCCCTTCGATGTCGCATGTCCACCCCAAGTCTCCCGAATTGCATTTCGGGCATCGAACTGCGCAGTCGCGCTGTAAACGACGATGATGAATAAAAGGTCATTCGCTTGATAATCACAAAGAAGAGAATGGTTAAGTATAAATGTGTAAGGATGTTCATTGACTTTACCTGCGGTTGCGTTGAAGGTAGTGACTCTGCTTCTGGTTAGGATGTGTAGAAGTGTCTGGTGTTTTGCTTCGAGATCAGCTACTTCACCACTTAAGCTATCATGTGAAGAACTCAAAAGTAATTTCCCTTGGCTACAATAATCTTCTTTTTCGCTGAATGGTGATTTCCATTTTCCGCGGTGGATCTTTAAATCACGCAGACGCAGTATGATAACCATCGCACTGAGCATGAAAGGTAACACCAAAGCGAGACAAAGAATCTTTTTGTTCCGTCTTGTAATAATCTCTGACAAAAATCTGGAGGAAACAAGAAAGTTTTAAACTATAAGATGATTACAAATCTTTTATATGGAAAACATCAGAATATTATCACCCAGTTTTTTTTTTTTTTTTTAAGCGAACTGGCTTGAATATCTTCCAGTTCTATTTTTTTTTTTTCTTATGCCACCTGCATGAAATGTATTGCAGATTTAACCTGTACTATTTGGGATTATTGAAAACTGGCATCTATTGTCAGTTGCAATTTAAAAAAAATTATATTTAAATATTTTAAAGCTCTATTTATTTAACAGTTTCATAATAAAATATGACTTCTTTGTCTTCTGTTATAGATAACCTTACATTATTGCAATTATACGCATTAAAAAATATTCTCTTGAAATTTTCATGTTGACAAGATCATGCACAAAACGTGTAGTTTTTAAAACTAATTCAACATTTAGTTTTAAAAATTACAGTTTATAATATATTCTTTCTTAATTTTAGTTTATAGAACTAAAGCTCAATGTTACTTAATTTCAATTACGTAATTTATAATTTAATCAATTTTTTTTTATAATTTAAAATATCGATAATTAACATTCTGCACTTGATTATCACGAACATCATCGTTAATCCAAGACACAAAAATCTCCACAATATGCGACTCAATTTCTTCGGTTTGTTTAAAAAACATACTTATATTCGTTGTATTCGGTTTCGTACTTGAGTATATAAAGACGTAGCAGAGCGAGGCACTGAGTGTGACTTGAAAAAAAAAAGCATACGGGAAACAATAGAAATTCCACTACTAAAATAACGTTGCATGCAATGCAATCTAAACATACCAAGGATATCGAAAAGGTCACAGTAATCGATTTTAAAGAAATGAATTCAAATTGAGCTGTTCTGAAACGCTAACAATGAAAACCATCCAATATGCTACAAACATAAAAAGACTCTGTTTACTATCCCCATTATGGGAATTAAGCAAAAATAAATTACGCCTCTGTACTCTCAAACCAGATCAATTACTGTATACCCTCGAACGAACCAAACTCATTTTATACGTTTTACAAAAAAACCAAACGGCGAGCTCACAGTCAATTTTCAGCTTATTTCATCCGAGGATGTTTCGCGGAATGATCAGTATTCGTCATGTTTTTTGCTGGCTTGCTGCAGGTTTTTATTCTACTTTTTCTCAGTTTCTTCAAAATCCATAATTTGCTTTGACGGTTTTAAATTTTTCGTCATCGATTTTTAATTCTTACTTTCATGTATATTCTGCGTTCACATTAACAACAGAAACGAAGTTTTTTTGCTGAACTGTATATAATAAATAAATAAATAAATAAATAAAATGTAATTTAGTTGAATTTATTTTAATTTATGTAGGACTTTCGTTTTAATTCTAATTATTTAAAAGCACCATTTAATTTCAATCATATTATATTTAGAAATATTTTAGTGATAATAATCTGAACTTCTGTTTGGTAATACCACAGTAGTAAGACTCCCACATTACATATTATCTTGCGTCTAGGTCTACCTACTCACTGATGTGAATTTGTTTTCCTGGATGTATGAGAGGCTCTACTTTGGGTAGATTTCTGCCTGTCTCTGAGTGGGGCCACCGCTGAGATTATGGCTCTGTCTGGTGGTGGGGGTGAACCTGACACTGGGTCGAGCCAACGCTGAGAAGTTCTTCTTGGTGACGGGGTGAGCCTGTCACTGAGTGGGAGAACGCTGAGTTGGGCGATCCTTCGGTCACTCGTTGGGAGTTGTCTGAGGGATCGCCTAATTTTTAGAGAGGTCTTTACTTAAATACACCTCATATTATTTTACGGTTTTTTATTATTATTATTCCTTTACAATTCACATATCCTATTACGTATGTATATTATCTCATATAGTATATTGTATGCCTATATGAGATAGATTCAAAAATGTTTTAATATTTCAATTCCTCTCATTAGTAGGTAGCTAGTTAGAATATTTATCCTTACAGATTTTGAAAAAATATTTTGCCAAACAGGAAACTGTGATAATTATATGAAAAAATAATACAAATAATTATATGGCATTCTTACCTGACTGGCGATTTCATTATTAAACTAAAGATATTTCTTCAAGTGAAATATCTGAACACTGACGAACTTGTGCGGATAGTATACAAGTTCCATGAAGCATGCGCCGTTCTCCGTATTGTTTCCGGAAATGATGAATATGAGTTTTATCAGTGAATAATAATTTATAGGAATGACATAAATTAGAGTGACAGGAAAAGTGTATGTACAGGCGAAGGTACAGGACAAAACATCCTGTGAAATACTGTGTTTACGTATTCGTTGGGTGTGTAAGAATATATTATTCGAATAACATCACAAAAGTTAATTAAATAACATTTAATTCGAAAGTTATATTTTAATTCAGTTAATTATTATTAAATGTCAAATATGTTGTAAATTATATTGCTCTAAACCTCATATAGCTGGTTATGGAACCGTTATATAAATTACATAAACTAAAGTAGAGTAGGGTATACGGTAGAGTATTAGGAGCGCTTCTTTTAACGTGGTATCCTCAGTAGGCCTACTCCACGAATAGATGAAATGAATGTAAAATTTTGATGAAAGAAAAAGTGAAGTTAATTTTCCACATTAAGAATTTCATTTCAGTAAAAATTAACTTTTTTAATTAATCACAAAATTCGTTTGACAAATAGCATGATTGTATAATTAACAAGTTCTATATTTATTCCATCTTCCTCATTAGATTTCCCTGATTTACTTTGTTTATATTGCTTGTTAGATTTCATGTAATGTAATGTCTTCCACTGTGTAGTTAGCAGTATTTTTAGTTTCATATTATCTGTGTTGCCGTACGTTTTGGAAGACGTCCAGCCAGGCTTTGTCTTTGATTATTTCAAATTTAATTTTTTTTGTTTGCCTCCTGATTCGTGTTTTTCTACAATATTTTATTCATTTTGTCTCTTCCGTGTAAGATATCATTCAATATTTCTATAAAATGATCCTATATATATATATATGTGTTTTCTCCATGTCTTCTGTTTGCTATTACTCTTTTATCTTCACAATTAATATTTGCTTCTAATGATTTTGTATTTATCCATGTTATATTTATCGATGTTCGCATCCCAGTGTTTTATTCTCCTTTTTTATTTTCCATTTAGACATTCTGTTGCTTCACTTATTAATATGGCTTTAATGCATTCCATTCTATTTCAATATCATAATTTTTAATTTATTCCATTTCTTTAATTTTGATCTTTGCAAATAAAGGACATCAATTAGTTTGTCTTCCAAGATTTGAACTCTGAAACATTCCTGGGTATTTCTCTCTGAATTGATTTTTTGGTTATTTTAAAACCATCTTGGGGTATTCTTAATCTCCCTTAAAATGGATAATCATCTGATGCAATTTCTGCACTCTGAATACCCTGCTCTCTAGTATCACGCAGCGCTTTTACTATTAGCTATTATACAGTATATTGTACCTTTTTTGGTTTCTTGTTTCCCAATTGAATTAATGGCAATCTTTATGCTTTATACTATAGACGGGCTAACTCACCTTTCTTGAAAGAGACCAGATAAAGGTTCCTCACGTCACGGATGGATATCGAATCTAGATCTTTCCAACCAAAGGACTTCGTCTATACCGACTGAGCTACGAAGGCTCTCATCTCATTTCTTGCAAATAACAATTCAGAAATTATAGATATATTTCAAAAGGGAGAAAACGCAAAAGATACTTATCGAAGAGGCGACGAGATCTGGCATGAAAACCAGGGAAATTAACAAATATCAGGCGCGTGTGCCTTTGGGTCTGTTTGAAGGACAACTGCGTTTTATTTTCACCTGGAAGTCGATCTTCTAGTAATCATACAAGAGCGCTACTGGTTCCTAATACCTTCTTTGTCTGCCTGCATGCATAACTGTATGCATAACTCTGCATGCATAACTATATTTAATGTTTCCAAATGTTTGTATTATAACGACCATGTTCATATGGAAAATCAATGACAGTATGTGTGTGTGTGTGTGTGTGTGTGTGTGTTGTTTAAAGCCAGAAAGAGAATATCATATCGTTGAGTCTCTCCAGATAGTTGTAGATATTTAGAATAGGTATGCTGTTCGTAAATAAGTTGGTATTTTGAAAACGAAGAACGAAAGAATAAACAGAAGTCAGAGGTTTAACGAATGATTAAGAATACATGAGAAAACGAATGTGGAAAAAAGAAAACGACAAAAAGTAGGTGCCCAGAGGTAGGTAGAAAAATTAAAAGAAATAGCTTTGAAAATAAAAAAGAAACAAATGGAATATCAGGCAAAATTTGTAACTTTTACCATGTTACAAATTAACTTTTTATTATTTTGGGGGGAGAGCGCGATCTGTGTTCAAAAGTGTATCTCAGATGGGTGAATCTTGTTTTGGAAATTCACTCAGTTTTCTCTCCCCATGTAACCGACATTTCGAGGGCCAAATGAAGAGAATTGGAGAAGAAACACTGCGAATGGGAGGGATAGTTGGTTCCATCTTATATATTTAACGTTTTTATTCAGCGTGCATAATTTTTCTCCCCTATATATATCTAGTGGTGGTTGTGGGCGGTAGATGGCGTTGGCGTAGATGATGATGATGGTAGTTACGGTTGGTGGAGACAGAGAGTCGTAGAGTAAGTACCATCCCTGGATGAGTTTTTGGACTCCTCGGAGGTGTCATGTAATAATAATAATAATAATAATAATAATAATAATAATAATAATATATTGTTCTTGACGATATTTCTGTGCATGTCCTATTATGCATTGTACTCGTGTATTGATTTTTGTAATTGTTATACACTTTATAACCCTGATGAGCTTACGTTTTTTGGGTTATACGCATTTGTCATTGTTTCAATGCATTTGTATTCAGGATCCATTGTATTACATGAAATTAATTTTGTTCCTTCTTTCTTTCTCCTCCCAAGAGCAACCTGTGCATGGACTTTTTCTTTCTTTCTGCTGCCTTCCTGTTTGAGTAAATACTGGACACAGCTTGTAATTAAAAGTTAACTTCAAAAATGAATTCAACGGATGAGAAAAAAAGATTATTAAAGCTGATCATATGGTGATGCACAAAGAACCTTCAGCGACATCTTACAAGCTATCAGTAAGAATGTCATAGAGAGGGTGGCTAAATAAAAAAATAGAAGAAGAAGAGGAGTTCCATTTTTGAATATTCAGGTATTTCAGGTAATGACGTCCAAATGAAGTTTACATGAATTGTTCCGTGGTTATGTCCATGAATTGTCCATTGTACTCCTCACAGAACTTGAATTTCAATATATATATATATATTGGAATTCAGTATATATATATATATATATGTTAAAGATGCCAAGCTATTTTAAACCTGGTTTACTCCATTTCCCAAGTAAGCAAACAGACAAACAAGTCAAGTTTGCGCCTACAAGTCTGGGTGACCCCACACGTAGTGCAAGTCTTAGTCAACTCGTGGTAAAGGTGGAATAAGCTCTGATCACTATTCTTGGTATTTACCCTTAATGCAAAGCACATCTCCTTGAGGGGGTGTATGATGCTATGCACTAAAGGCAAAGGGAACCACTACCCAGGCCGTTTAAAACCAGGTTTAAAATAGTTTGGTATCTTTAATGTATATTATACCCAAGGTAAAAAACTTTCTACATCTATCTCTCATCCTAAGAATTTTATTTAATAAGGTCAAAGCACCTTACGGTAACTTGTTTTGTAAAATAGTTATAAGCTCTGTATTACTAAACCTTGGTATTTCTAAGCCTGGCTCTCATTGATGAGACCTCAATAAAGGTCGAAACCGGTCTGGGTAGTGGCCCCTTGCCTTTAATGCATAGCATCATACATCTCCTCAAGGAGATGTACTTTGCATTAAGGGTAAATACCAAGAATAGTGATCAGAGCTTATTCCACCTTTACCACGAGTTGACTAAGACTTGCACTACGTGCGGAGTCACTCAGACTTGCATTACTTGCAGGCGCAAACTTAACATTGTCTGTTTGTTTACTTGGGAAATGGAGTAAACCCAGGTTTAAAATAGCTTGGTATCGTTAACGTATATTATACCCAAGGTAAAAAACGTTCTACATAAAAATAATATATATATATATATATATATATCAGAAAAAAAAATGAGCCAACTCCTTTTTGTTCCCGTATATATAGGGAGTAGGAGAGGCCGTTTTTAGCCCTATCTAACTTTTGGAGACTGAGTGGGCAGTTCAATCTCCACTGGTACCCAACAGAAATAACTGGCCCAAGGCTATCACTAATTAAGCGGCACGCAGTGAAGAGAGACGGCTCTACAGGTGCCGCCATCTCGTGGTCCCTAACACTCGTATTTAATGTCTAAAATAATGTGGGTTCTACGGTCGATTTTCTTGAGCTTACGGGACGAAAAACCCGAGTTTCCGGGAGAAAAAACCCGCTTACCCGTGCTAGAGTTCGACTAACTCGGGAACTGGTCGAAAAAAGGCTTAGACAAATTTCCTCTAGTCTTCGACTAGACTCGAAATCAAGTCTTCCTTCGTGCGGATGTGCAAACTCCACATCCGCTGAGCTGCACAATATATATATATATATATTTTTTTAAAAATATATATTTTAAAATATTTGAATGACTAGAACCGAGATATAAGTAAAAAGGTTTTTAATATAAAAACACTACTAGTTTCGGCCTGTAACAGCCTTCTTCAGGTGACATTATAAAAGAAAGAAAAAACACTAAAACATTGAGGGTTAAAAGACTAAGAACAACATAGGCAGTCTCTGTATATAATTAGCATGAAAACATTTTTGTTGTATTTGAAGCTATTCTTTCGTTTGCAGCATTGATGGGAGAGTGCGTGCCTGCTGCATCACGTGAACGCCAGTACATGATTACAGCTGAATGACTATCTGGGAGGTTGTAGCTCAAGTTGTTATTTAGATGCACAGGGTTGAAGATGAAAATAACAATTTGAGCTACAACCTCCCAGATAGTCATTCAGCTGTAATCATGTACTGGCGTTCACGTGATATATATATATATATATATATATATATATATATATATAGACAAAGAAAATAGAAAGTCTTGTAAAAACCTATGGGACAAGCCTAAGAGGCACAATAACAAGACAAAATGGACTGAACAAATTACGAACGAATCTCAAGAATGAAAAAATGTACCAACTGAAAATAACAACTGAAATGGTTCAAAAAGCAAGCTAAAAAAATAAAAAAATTGGTCAACACCCGGGAAGGATGAATTACATGACTACTGGTTGAAATATCTAACAGACTTACATGAAAAACTTGCTAACCAATTTTATGAAGTTTTAGAAGGAAAAAGCAAAGAAGAATGGCTCACAGCAGGGAAAACGTTTTTGATCATAAAGGATAAAGAAAAAGGTCCAAACCCAGAAAACTTCCGACCAATAACCTGCCTGCCAACAACTTTTAAGCTACTCACAGGCATACTAGCTGATAAAATATACAGATATCTTAAAGCAAATTCTCTTTTCCCAATTGAACAAAAAGGACAGCAAAAATTCAAGAGGCACAAAACACCAATTGCTGATTGATAAAATGATTCTTAAAAATTGCAAACGTAGAAAAACCAACCTTCATATGGCTTGGATATTCGGTGCCTCACAGTTGGATTTTAAAATGCACAGAACTATTCGGTATTAGCGAAAACGTGCAAATATTTTTGCAATCCAGCATGAAAAACTGGAAAACAACGTTGGTTATAAATAGAGAAGAAATTGGAGATCTAAACATAAAAAGGGGTATCTTTCAAGGAGACTATTATATCCTATATTGTTCATATTGTCATTGATCCCCTTAACTAGAATTTTAAATAAAATTGTCCATGGTTATCAAACTGCGCAAAAGAGTGCAAAGATATCTCACCTTTTATACATGGACGATCTGAAGTTGTACGCAAAATCAGAGAATTAACTCGGATCGTTGCTTAACACTGTACACATATTCAGTCAAGATATATCAATGGATTTTGGCTTAGACAAATGTGCAATTGCTGGAATAACAAGAGGAAAGGTTGAAGATATGAACGAAATCGAGCTGCTCAATGGTGAAATAATCAAGGCAATAAAATTCGAAGACAGCTACAAATATTTCGGAATTTTAGAAGCATCACAAATTCTGCACAATAAGATCAAAAAAATAACTAGAGCAGAATACATAAGACGATTAAGAAAACTCCTTAAGTCAATGCTTAATGCCAGAAATTTGATAAAAGCAATTAATACCTGGGCCATACCTGTTCTGAGATATTCAGCAGGCATTGGTAAATGGACCCAGCTAGAGATGGAAGATTTAGATAAAAAAAACTCGAAAATTAATGACAATGCACCATTCCCTCAATTCTCGCAGTGACATTGATAGTCTATATCTATCACGCAAAAAAGGAGGGAGAGGATTATTACAAGTGAAGCAAGTTATTGAAGAAGAAAAACGAAATTTAAATGATTATCTGCAGCAAACAACGGAAAAATTTCTAATTGAGGTAAGGAAAGAGGGTTTATTTAAACCCTTGGAGAGAAAATTGGAATACAAAACCAACCAAGTAAAAGTGAGAACTGAAAGATGGAAAAATAAGGCATTGCATAGAAAATACCATCATAGCATAGAGGACAGCGCTGACAGCAACTTGACCTGGCAATGGCTGAGAAATGCAGCACTAAAGAAAGAAACAGAATCGGTAATTTTTGCAGCACAAGGACAGGCCATTAAAACCGACGTTATGAAGGCAAAAATACAGAAAAATTCAAGACGACAGTAAATGTAGATTGTGCAAAGTAAAGGAAGAAACGGTAGACCACATTATAAGTGGATGTAGCAAAATCGCACAAATTGAGTACCGTAAAAGGCATGATAACGTAGCTAAGATACTCCACTGGCATTTATGTAAAAAGTATGGGTTTGAAGTATATAAAGACTATTGGAAGCATAAAGTTCACCAGAAAGTGGTTGAGAATGAAAAAAGCTAAAATACTCTGGGATTTCAAAATCCAGACTGACAAAAGCTTGGAATGTAATACACCCGATATTACAGTGGTTGAAAAAAGTGAAAACAAGGGTGTTACGTTTATCGAAATATCAGTACAAGGAGATAGTCGGATTGCCAACAAAGAAAATGAAAAAATTACAAAATGTCGCGATTTCCAAATCGAAGGTGAACGAATCTGGCAAAAGAAAACGAAAGTTGTTCCCATAATAATAGGTGCTTTAGGCGCCATCCCTAAAACATTGAAAAACATCTAGAAGCACTCGAGTTAGATGAATTAAAAATTGGGCAGCTGCAAAAGGCGCTTTGTTCGGCACAGCTTTCATTTTCAGAAAGTATTTCCACAACTCATAGGTCCTTGGATAGGGCTCGAATTAGTGGAATATAACCAGCCTTTTCTTAAGATTGAGGAAGCAAATCAAGTTTTGATGAATATTATATATATATATTTGAAAAAAAATATAGATTTAATGACTACAAAACCGAGATAACTTATAAAGATTTTAATGATAAATACTACTAGTTTCGGCTTATAACAGCCTTCCTCAGGTATTTATAAAGGAAAAGAATACTAATAAACATTGAAGTATCTAAACAAACTGGAAATTACAGGCATAAATTGCCACACACATAATTGATACATAAAAAACGTTGTATTTTTTCAAGTTATTCCAACTGGCGTGCCATTGTTTATTGCAATTGTGCGTGCAGGTTCACGTGAACGCCGATATTGAACAACTGCAGCATGGCTATCTGGGATGTTATAACTCAAATTGTTGTTTAAGTGAATAGGGTTCAGCAGGATTTCCCTTCATTCTACAATTTCCCTCTCAAACTCATCATCACAGCGAAAGATATTTTCTGATCTATTCCAGCAAACGGAGTGGCTTTGTTGGTCATCATTAGGATTATTTGAAAAAAGAACATGACTGGATAACGCAGTTGCATGAGATCTTTTGTAAGAGATGTCTCTCTTATGCTCTTCTATACGTTGTTCAATAGATTTGTTAGTTTGTCCAAAATAAGGGATATTGTAATCGCACCACAATTTATATACACCTGGATATTTTAGGTTGTGATGAGGAGGCTTTGGATGGCTGATTAGAGAACGGATTTTAGGAAGTGTGGTGAAGAAGGTCCTGATATTATATTTTTTAAGGACTTTAGTTAATTTTTTAGAGACTGTGCTAATGTATGGAATGGAGATGCTACCTTTAAAATTAATAGTCTCTGTTGTGCACTGCCTAGGAGGATCCAGAAGAAATTTGTTAATTGTTTTTTTCAGAGTATTCATTTTGTTTAAAGATAAGAGTGAGGTCATTCATTTCTTTTTGTAGTTCATCTTGTTCATTTAAGAGAGAACGTGCTCTGTGTCCTAAGGTAGATATAGTTCCAAGTTTTTGTGGTGGAAAATGATGAGAAAGATTATGCAGATATCTATTGGTATGCGGAGGTTTTCTGTACATAGAGATTTTTAATCTTTCAGAGCATCGTGTAAGCATAACATCCAAGAAAGATAAGGAGTTATTATTTTCTAGATCAGCAGTAAATTTTATATTAGGATGTTGGATGTTTCGATGATGAAGAAAATCTGTGAGAGATGTGTGCCCGTGATTCCAAATAATGAATATATCATCAACATATCTTTTCCAAACTTTTGGTTTAAATGAGAAGGAAGATATGGCTTTCTTTTCAAAATCTTCAAGGAAGATGTTAGCTAGAACTGGGAACAAAGGATTGCCCATTGCCAGGCCTTGTTTTTGTTGGTAAATGGAGTCCTGATATCTGAAGTAACCAGAATGAATGCAATGTTTTAATAAAGTAAACATTTTTTTGGATAATTTGTCCTTTAGTAATGTAAGTACCTCGTCCGTAGGAACGTTAGTAAATAAAGATATGTCAAAACTAGCTAGAATGTCATTTTCATTGATGGGAATATCTTTTATATAAGACACAAAATCTGTGGTATTTTTGATAAAAGATGAAGATTTATTGGAGAAACACTTGAGGTACTTTGCTAGGTATTTGGAAAGTTTATACGTAGGTGAGTCAATTCCTTCCATAATTGGGCGAAGAGGGATGTTTTCTTTATGAATTCTGGGAACCTCATAGATGGGTGGGATAAGAGGATGTAGAGCTCGTAAAGAGAGGCGAACATTATGAGGAAGTTCACTCGTAGTCTTTAACAAGTTGTTTGTACGGTTTTGTAATTCTCTTTTAGGATCTTCCTGAAGAATAGAATATGTCGAATTATCTTCAAGCAATTGAAGCATTTTGTTGTGGTAATCTGCAGAGTTTAGGATGACTGTGGAATTGCCTTTATCTGCAGGTAAAATATTAATGTTACTGTTATGTTTTAGATTTTTTAGGGCGCTTCTTTCAGCGACAGAAATATTATCTGTTGGAGGTTTGGCATTATTTATAATGGAAATCGATTCAATACGAAGAAGTTTCGCCAAATGATTAGGAATGAGTGAACTTGCCTTTTCTATTTTTGTAAGGAGAGATTCTTTAGGGATAAATTTTGGTGAGGGAATAAAATTGAGACCTTTGCTAAGAATATCCGTTTCTGCATCTGTTAACATATGAGAAGAAGATTTGTTCACTACAACGTTTTCAGGATTAATACGGGCTTCACTATGACTAGATCTGTTTTGTGTCCTTATTAGATTATTAAGTTTCTTGATAAGAGTATATTTATTCTTGTTTTGTATTCATGTGGCTTGTGCTTCACTGCTAATGATAAAATCATGTAAGTTAACATTATCCATAATTTCTTCAAGTTTTTGAGTTAAAGATCTTTTAGTGCTGAACAAAAAAGCTAAAATTAAAACTAAAGTTAAACAACATGAATAGCAGCAGCCTTAGCTACAGTTTACCTGATTCGCACATCTCTGCTGTCCGGTGCTGGCGTTCTCGCGATATCACACGCACGTATAAACATACAGCTGGAACTGTAGCGAGGACTCCAATTTAAATGTGGTGCAGTTTCTAGTAGATCTGTTGTTGTTATTATGTGATGTTTCTGTCGGATTACTGTGTATAATTCTTTGTACTTTGACACCTGAAGAAGTTGGTTTACCAACGAAACTAGTAGTTTCCCCATTAAACTTTATTTTTATTATTCTCGGTGTTTTAGTCATTTAAATTAAATACATGTGTGTGTGTGTGTGTGTGTGTGTGTGTGTTGCTATATTGCTATAGACAGGAGGACGGGAAGCCATATAAGTCGAATTTGCAAAAAACAAAAAAAAAAAGAGCAACGGTATTGAGAGAATATCACCTGTCGCTCCAACTGACACATTTCTTTTGAGCAATGTAGACTGGAAACAAAGCGATCAGCAGTTAATTAATTCTATAAAAATACCTCGTTTAATTAGTGATCTGCAAGAATAGGAAAGAAACAGAAATTTGGCGCAATTCTCCTTTGTTACTGATTGTGATTTCAATTCTAAATTATTTAATAAATTCGTTGTTATAATGTCATATCACAGAACAATTCATATTACTTTTTATTATGTTTATTGCAATTTATTTCCTGCAAACTGATTTTAATTGTTTAAATTCTTTTCAATGTATAAATGCAGAACAAAGATTCCATTTTCACAAGGACTGGGGTGACATGTGCGAAGGGATTGAAATCTACGTTTTTGAATAGATTTCAAGCAGAATCTGTGATGTTTTCCGTTGAAGATGATTAGGTCCAGTATGATGAGTCTGACTTATTTTCCTTAAATGGAAAACACGTTCTAGTAGTGGTTAATCCTTCTAGGTCAAGGAAGATGATTTCACATAACGATGGTTATTTTCAGAATTTTGAATGGACTTCAGTTTGAGTTTTGAAATTATTGTGGTATATGTCACTGTTTTACTCTAAATCGGGTAAACTGAGGGTGAAATCGATTGAAGAAATCTGTTGCAAGGATTTTTTGTGTGGTCTGCAGAGTGGGTTGTTCATGTTGGTATAGTGGAGGCTTTATTTATAAGTCTAAGGAGTGCACTCCTTAACACCCTAATGCATGTCTATCTTCATGTGATAATGAGAGATTGAGATGTCACCTCCATTAATGATTTAAGTATTTGCAATGAGCTGAATTAAGTTGCTAAGAGCTAAGTATGAATTGGATGTTATTAACGATAAACGGATTTGTTGAAGTTTCCAAAAGTAATTTGGATTCCCTGAGGTATTGTAATATGGGATAGTGCTATTTATGGCTGTTTTCATCTTTTTTTGGGGGGGTGGGATTTTTCACCGATCCGCATTTAAAGTTTTTCCACTAAGATTTCTGAGTCAGGATGTGTCTCATTTTTCATATTCAGACCATGATTATTGTAGATATAAGAAGATTGGTCATTTGTGCGACTTGTTATAGTGGTTCTATAAGCACAGCGCACTCTTCTCATTCTCCCATTGTCTGATGACGATGTGTAGTTTTTCAGCTCGTTTTCAGAAGAAGAAATGCAAAAACCAAAAACTGTTCCTGGCTAGCTGTAGCCTGACTTCAGGCTACAGCTACCCAGAAGCGGAAATAAAGTGTGACTTCTCATTTGGTATTGCAAAATGTAAAACAAAGCATAAGAACATTCATTGAATAAGGAAGAAAAAATGAAATGTTTAACTACCGAAGACCTAAGCTACAAAAAAAAATAGTAATGAATTTACCAAAGGAAAAAGATCACATGCTTGAAATGAACGGCGAGAAAGACAGGAAGGCCATCAAGGAAAGAGCGAACAAATCAGCATGGAAAAATAAATATTGAAAAGATGGTATGCGTATACAAGTAAGATATTCAAATCTGACGATGACTTGAACTACCAATATTTAAAGAAAATTGTCTCAATGATAAAAATTATCTTACACTTACAGAAGAAGAAGAATGAGCTATTTTAAGATAAATTGACAGTACCTGCTTAAAGAAGGATCAGAAGTTATTGTTAGTCCACTTTATCAAATTTGCCAAGTGTAGAACATTGAAATCTAGTTAAAAGATTGGAGCACAACTATTCTTATTACCATTCCAGGAAAAAAGGAAACAGCAAACACAATTTAGGACCATTAGCCTATCAGCCTTACAAGCAAAGTATTTTCAGACATGAAAATACAGTAGGAGGAAGAAGAATGAACCATTTAACGTTTGTTAATAATGTTAATCTTCTTGCAGGAACGAATCATATCTTCAGAAATGAATACCAAGTTAATTCATACTATTAAAACTAAGGCTTAACTTCAAGTACTCAAAATCAAAAAGAATTACAAATACCTATTTCTCTGACCAACGAGGAACGAGGACGTGTTTAGCAAAAGCTAAAAGAACCCCACTCGGGGATACATCTATAGAAACATATTTAATAAATATGAAAGATCAAAACAGAATAATACAAAAAAATTTGAAAACGCCACTCCAAAAATTAAAATCACTAGACAGATGACAAGCATTTCACTAGATTATGTCTTACTGATGCAGAAGTTAATCCTGTACTCCCATATGGAGCTGAAATTTGAACTCTCATAAAAGAAGATGAAAATAGCTGAAATGCTGGCATTTGAAATGTGATGCTACAGACGTTTGATAATGATACCATACATCGATCATTCACTAATTTTGAAGTACGATAAAAAATCAGTTCGTTGCAGGTGCATTGTAATCTAATGAGATCTAATGGCCCTTCAGTGCAAGTTCTCGAAAAAGAGGCGAACAAGAATCGACTGGAGAGACAGCATACAAAAACATTGAGTATGTACTTTACTTACAGAGGTTAATTCAAGATTGATTGGAAGATCTCTTTTGAAGAGGATGCCATTCTCTTACAAATGCTAGAAATAGTTCACCCACGACCCACTTCTAGAATACCTAGAAAGTGGATGAACTACGAATCAAATTCGCGAAAGGAAGAAGAAAAACAAATTGAAATCCTTAAATCCTCAAATTGAAATCCTTTATCAGAAAAATTATGTTCATCTATTTCTGAGCAAGATTTTCAGTTGGTCAGCTAGTGGAATAGGCCAACTGGGGATACCATATTAAAAAAACACGCCTAACACTCTACCTCCGATGTGGTGTGGAAAAGAGTAAAACTACTACTTTCTGTTTCTCTATTCTCATTAGAAAGAGCGATGTCAGCATTAAGTAGAGAGACATTACTTATCCTGTCTTTACTAGTTAGATTGGTAAATGTTGATAAATCTAGCTCATATTTTCTGCGATTTGTAAATTCCAAAAGGATCACAGTGTGTGTGGTGCGTGCGTGCGTGTGTGTGTGTGTGTGGCGAATGAAAAGGATTGGGCATCTTTTTTAGCTGCAAAATGTATAAAATCAAAGATTATCTAAATATAATATCAAGACGAGTGTCTACATTTGATATTGTTTAGTGTTTTGACGAATATCACTTAACGTTGAGTGTAATGGTAGAGAGTAATACATTTGTATTTGGTCTGAGATAGTTATGTCGATGTTTAATTAATATTTGTCTGTACTTTAATCAATATTAATAATTAATAATATATTTGCAACTTGAAGATAAGAATTGAATGCGCACAAAGTATTATTTTTTTTTAGCTAGATGGTTGAAGCGAGAATGCTTTTCATAATCCCCGTTATCTGTAGAAGAAAATGTGTGGATGGGATGTTATCCAGCTATAAGCTCTGGTCATGGCGGGATAACGGCAATAGCCGAGAAGCCTCAGTTAAAATTTTATTGGCTACAGCAGTGCCATCTATTATCCTCTGTATGTCAATCTCCCTCTGTTCCGAAATAGGTCCAAAGTGTCGTCTTTTTTTGGCTAGATGGGAATATGAAAAGCAAGAAGACTTTTCATATTCCCCGTTATCTGTAGAGGACAGTGAAGGATAGTGTGTTATTGAGCTATATAAAGCTGTGATCATGGCAGGAGGGTAACTGAAATAGCCCAGCCTCAGTTAGAGCTTCATTGGCTACAGCACTGCCATCCATTACTCTCCTGGGTGCCAATTTTAGTCGCCTCATACGACATGCATGGGCTGTTATGTAAATAAAGCCCTTTCTAAAAATTAAGACAATCCCGCAGACCACACCCTACGAATGGCCTGAAAGACCATCCAACTCAGCGTTGGTTCCACTCAGTGACGGGACCCCCAACCACTGGGAAGAACCGATCATATTCCACCGAAAAGCATCCACCGACAAGGCCTCTCATAGGCCACGCAGGAGAGCACCCTCCCCAGAGACCCAAAATGCTCTCTCAGGGCAAACCCCCCGAAATCTAAGCCCCCCTCACCGGGAGCAAAATTCTGGAAGAAATCTAAGAGAGCGAAACTCTGCCTCCCATTTTAGTCGTATCTTACGACATGCATGGGCTGCAGTAGCGCTATTCTTATCCGGGCCATCACATGGGGAGTAAAGTGTCATAATTACTTTCTTTCATTTTAATTTTAAAATAAATAAATAATATTGATGTATTAACATATTGTGATGTTTTGACTATAAGTAAATAAATAAATCTTATAAATAAATAATATTTGTATGCTGAAGTAACTATAAACAAATATAAGGAATTATTTGCTTTAATCAGTAAGAAATTGTTAATTACGCCCACAGTAGGCATTTTCTCATAATTTCTATTCAATTTTGCTGACTGTACACTACAAACACACAATGATCAACTCTCACGAGATTCTTTTTGTCCGTTTATATGTGGCAAAGTTATTTCACACTCTGAATGAACAGATGTTATCGTATATGTATGGAATTCATAAAAAAAAAATGTTAAACCATTCTAAGTTTAGTTTCCTTCGGATATTTTAGAAGAATAGGAGTTTTCAGCTTTTTCCTGATTTTTGTCAAAAATTAGGAAAATACTGAATATGTGTTCATTTCAAGGATCCGTAAAGGCCGATTCAACTTGGTTGTTGATAACTATATCTTTGAACAAGTGAATAATTTTAACAATTTAGAACTTTAACACTAAACAGCTACAATGACATCCATCACGAGATAGAATTCAAAAAGCCAATTGTAGATATTTTGCAAATGAAAACAATCCAGTAAATTTTACAGTGATAATATTTTACTTTATTTTATATTTTAAATGTAGAAGATTATCAGGAAAATCCATAGAAAACTATTTAAATTTTCTATGAATAATATTAGTCGATGATTACGAACCATGATTATCTCCAAAGAGAGATAATAGAAAACTTATCTCATGTTTAAGAAAGTTACTAAGAAAAAATGTTGGAGCATATTAAAATCAAAATACTAGACTATATGAATGAAGAAATAATGTGGAACTAGAAACCTGTTTCGAAGGTCGAACCTTTCATCATTTATAAGAAGAATATCAATTGAGTGGTTTGGTTACGTTTGGAGAGCAGATGATCAGGTTTAAGACAGTAGAATGATTTATTTGTAAAAATTACGTATTTTATGCATTAAAACAGACAAATCGGCCATGGAATACACGCAGTTTACAGACAGAAGTGACTGCCAAACGATAACATGATTCTGGTTTGAAAGCATGGCATTATACTGGGTAGTATAAACCTCGTGATTGTTGCATCCTTCTACGCTAAACGAAGAAATCAACTTCATTACGGAAACGGAATTTTATTTGGACTAAATCAGAACAAAACGTTTTCCTCCAAAATTATTCACATTTTAGAAAACTTTCTGTACTTTTTCGTATGACCTTAGTGCCTTTTGCTGTAATACAGAATTTGACGGCAGGTCGAACATAATATTTTACTTCTGGTTTCCTATCAGATCTTCTGATATCAAAGAAATTGCGATACACACAGTAAGAAAGGATTTTGGTTGTTTACTCAATAAATCTTTGTTTGTTTGTTTGTTTCGTTTATTTTATACAGTCTGTTATAATTGTACACAAGCATGCACGAGTACACGAATCGATGATCTTCATTGTTTAGTTATTTGTAAGAAATCCTCCGAAGTATTTGCTAGTTTCCATTTGCTTATTGCCGGGCAGTGAGCGTCTGACCTTTGACAAAATATAATACAATAATAGCTTATAATAATACAATTGTTATATAAATTATATTAAATTATATAATATATAATTTATATATTGTTATCTAAATCGCTGAATCACAAACTAATAACGATAGACTCCATCATATTTTTTATTTGCCTCCGGAGTCGAACCAGCATAGCAATGCAAAAACGCCTTATTCGCAAATTTCAGTTCGATTTTCCTTCTTTTAAAGTTCTATTTTTTATTTGTATCCTTACCCATATTTTAAAATGAGCCGCTGTTAACCTAAGCCATATACAATTTATGTTGGTAGTAAGTTACGTTTTTCTAATTGTTTTACATCAGCCTCTTCCTCAAAAAGAGGCTGATGTTGAGTACGGAAATTACGAGGGTATTTGCGTTTCCGTGTCCTCAGCAGTCTAGAGGCGAACAAATGAAATCATTTACTTTTAAAAATCATGATACGTAATAGGATACTAATCCTAATTTCTAATCCTAATTTACGCTCACACATAGATCCATACTTTACCGATAATGGGAATTCGAATCCGATAATTAGTACACTAAAATATTAAATAATGGTCCAAGGACCACCTTGAAATACACCACTGGTCACCTTAAATCCGCAGATTCACACTCACTGTATGCCACGTTTTATTATCTGTCTGTTAACATCCCCTCATTCACGTCAAGAGTTTATATTCCAATCCGATATTCTCAAGTTTATGCAACAGCCTTTCGGGTAGTATCCTATCAAATGCCTTAGCACTAAAATATCAGAGTAAAAAGAAGATTAATGAAAAGGAGGATTGGCAGTGGGATTTTTTTCATGTACTGATAAAACGCATTGCCAGTACCTGGAATGTTTGAATTTATTCTTCCCCAAATTCTGAAATGCTGTGTAGCAGCAAAAATAAAAGCATTAGTTAAAAACATTTCACAATTTTGGTGTTAAATCTTTAAAACACATTAAGGTTACTTAATATAAATAAATCTGCAGTGTTACTGCTTTATTCAGTTGATTTAGATAAAGAGATAGATCAGCGAACGATAATTGCATTAGTCAACGTTGTCTCACAGAAAAAATTCCTCCAGTTCTTCAGAACAAGAAAAGACGTGTTAATTAACAGTTAATTTAAACTATAATTTAAAAAGTATACCTAAGTTATTTAATCTCGTACTTATGAGGGAGTCATGAGTATTCAGTAGTCAATTCCAACTTAGCTTTTGGCAACCAAATATTATCTGAGTGTATTGCAAATACTTAATTTCTTGATGTAGGTATCATCTCAATCTAATTATCTGATGAAAGTAAACATACATTTACTTTCATTAAATAAAGACCCCACTCAACTACATTCATCACGTTATCTACACACTGTATAGATAACGAGATGGTAGAATTTGATTTCAGTAACAAATAGAATTGCATCAAATTTTTGTTTCTTTCTTATGCTTGCAGACCAGTAATTATCAATTATTAAGATGTTATAAAATAAAATATTAAAAAAATACACAAGTGATTGTTTATTATCCATATACAGTGTGGTCCATAAGCCACGAAGGGTTTAAAATGTAAATAGTTTTGATTACTAATTGTTTTTATTATATTTTTTCAAATATTCTAAAGCACATTTGAGAAATAAATCATGCGAAAGTTTACAAACCGGCAACGAACAAAAATGGCGAAATTTTACTTTGAAAATCAGAATTCCATTTCAGTGTTCTAGAGATCTGAGGGCTCCCGCGTTCATCCTATTGTGTTGTTACCTGGAGGAAAGGGCGGATGTGACCAAGCCCCAGATAATCCAACGGCTGAAGGAAAACTTTCGTGTAGAAATTAGGGCGCTAATGACATAAGAACAAAATAACAATAATAACAAAAATAACAAAAAATATATATAAAATAATTAATTAATAAAAAAATTTATTAAATCTTTAGACCCCTTGTTGACTTATGAGCCACCCAGTAATAGATTTTTCAGTGTAATTCCTTTTCCACTTAATTACATTCATCACGCGATCCGAATCCACACCGTTTTAGGTAGGTGTGGGTTAATGACTATTAAAACTAAAAATGAGTTTCCTAAAATTTCTTTTTGATAAGTTTTGAAACAAACTTATCAAAGAATAACTTTTATATTAGAGCCTGTGTAGCTCAGTGGATGTGGCGTTTGCCAACCACAGCGCTTAGCCGCACGAAAGAAGACTTGGTTTCGAGTCTAGTCGGCGACTAGAGGAAATTTTTCGAAGCCTTTTTTCGACCCGTTCCCGAGTTAGTCGATCTCTGGCACGGGCAAGCAGGTTTTTCCTCCCGGAAACTCGGGTTTTTCGTCCTGTAAACTCAAGAAAATCGACCGTAGAACCCACATTATTTCAGACATTAAATATATTGTGTTAGGGTTAGGGACCACGAGATGGCCGCACATTTGAGCCGTCTCTCTTCACTCAGTAACGCTTAATTAGTGATAGCCTTGGGCCATCTATCTCTGATTGGTACCAGTGGAGATTGAACTGCCCACTCAGTCTCCAAAAGTTAGATAGGGCTAAATCGCCTCGCCTACTCCCCGTATACGGGAATAAAAAGGCGTTAGCTGATTTTTTTTTTTTTAGAACTTTTATATTTAAAACTTATTTTCAAGACATCTAGGAATAACTAAAGTCGTATTTTATTTTTAGCATTTAAGATATATAAATTGTTAAGAAGCAGTATTTTCAATGTGGAGATGTGATAAAAGAGAAATGTTTTCTCTTCGCTTATTTATAAGTTATTGTTATTATTATTATTTAACAAACACTTCATGGAGTCAAAGACTCATCAAAGGAGATAACAATTGGAAGCACTATCAGGAACAGTAACTGTCCTCTCTTGTCTTAAATGAATCAATGCGCACTAACAACACGTTTTAGCTTTACACGTGCCTTTATGTCACTACCAGGAATTTCCTAACAGTAATACGTTTTGTAATACTGTTTTGTATGCAAATACATATATTTTAATTGCAATTTAATTTAAATTTCGCCTGCGTAAACCTCTGTCATGAACAGTTAATTTTAATATTTGGACAGAATTACCTTGTACTACTTCTAGACATTCGTACTTTCAACTTTGCAAATTGACCATTATTTTTTCTTATATGTATTAGTGTTAATGGAACAATAGCTTTTCATAATTTCACTAAAACTCAGAAATTCTCCGTATGAAACGACCAATATAGTCCTTATGAGGACAGGCTTAAAGGGGCGAAGCAGGAATGCTTTTCATCTTCCCCGTTATCTGTAGAGGACAGTGTAGGGATAAGGTGTTATTGAGCTATTAAAGCTCTGATCATGGCAGGAGAGTAACAACAATGTCCTTATAAGGACCGGCTTAAAGGGGCGAACCAAGAATGCTTTTCATCCTCCCCGTTATCTATAGAGGACAATGTAGGGATAAGGTGTTATTGAGCTATTAAAGCTCTGATCATGGCAGGAGGGTAACAGCAATAGCCGAGCCTTAGTCAGAACTTCATTGGCTACAGCATTGACATCCATTACCCTCCAAGGGTCTAATCTTCCCTCACGACCAATACATTGTCTTAAATCATCTACAAGTATTATATCTTCATAATTAACAGGTGTTTTAATATTTCTACATATAATCTCTATATATATATATACTTTCATAATTTTATACTTCAAATATCTTTTTTTATATAAAAATTGATTTTAGTACAATATGTAATGAAATTTAGCATGATCGTCATCAAGACCAAGATGAAATTTCTATTCTAAGACACAAACAACTGTTATACTTAAAATACCATTTTATGTAAAGTATAATAGAAAATAAATGAATAAATAAACATATCATATCCGGCACAGAGCCTGCCAACTTACAATTCTTTCATTGATAAGATTTTTTATTGTAATTCCTTTCAAATTTCGGCAAATTCCATCCAAAGTATATCGTAAATCTTCACAACTGCAGTAGAAATACATCTTCCAAATAAACCATTAACTGTTATTATTTCGCTTTTTAGCCTCTTGACAAATTGGAGTATCCCGTAACCAATGTGTGGTTTTGAGAATCTCTTCAAAATTTGCACCCCCCCCCTCTCTCTCTCTGTAGGATATTGAAAGGTCGAGAAATGTCTACTGTTTAACAAACACGCGAGTACAAAAAAAACTAAATTAGAGTCGCAATTTTGTCTATTTCGTTTAGATAACAATACAAAATGCATGTATCATTTTATTTTAAACGCGTGCAAATTTAAGAAGGATAGTTGTAATTTAATTATATACAATTCAATTTAATTACAACTGTAATTATACAAAAATTAAACTAATTCATTTCTTAGGTGGAATGATGTGTATCCTGCATAAATTAATTGGTGGAATAAATTATTCTGCAGATAATTTTTACTTTCTTTATAATAAGCATGGTGCTCGTTTGCATGCGATGATTCCTCATCAGTTGAACCAATGATGAATACCAATTTAGCATTGGTATTCTAATTTCACGTGAAATTAATTTAATTACTATATTATTATAAATATATTTCTTATACTTAATGTTTTGATCAAGTGTCGAAAATCTATTGAAAATTGGAAATTTTTAAAAATAGTACAGAAAGAAACTTATTACACCATTGTTTATTTTTATTTAATTCCTTTTAATATTTCTAGAAGTCCACAGATTTATTAAAGGTTTTGAGGTGATTAATACCCTTGGAGGGTAATGGATAGCAGTGCTGTAGCCAATGAAGTTAACTGAGGCTTGACTATTGCTGTTACCCTCCTGCCATGATCAGAGCTTTAATAGCTCAATAACACCTTATCCCTACACCGTTCTCTACAGATAACGGGGAAGATAAAAAGCATTCTTGCTTCGCCCCTTTAAGCCGGTCCTTATAAGCTAAGAATTTTTAAACTTAGTAAACTATATTTTGTTTGTATGGTTTTATCATGGTTAATGAACTCCATGACTGCCGATCGGCAGTCATTCTGCAGTTTATATAAATGGTGTGCTGTCAATCATCTTACATCCAAAAATTCTTGATACTTAGCTAGAATTATCACATTTAACACAAATGGGCTTGCCTTCCTAGTTTCGAGAGTTTGAATACTTGATGAACGATTAGAATTCGTGCAAGATGATGCCTTGCTGTCATGGCGATGACCTGGTTGAGTACGATTTCATAACATTTACGAAATGTCCTGTACTTCTCTAACAAAGCAGTTATGGTATGCGTACATCATTCTGTTTTCTGCAATAGGACAGGATGATCTCCATTGGCATTGTGATAGACTACACCGGATTGTTGATTTCTCTTCTTTTCCGCGTGTTTAATATTTGTGACATTCGTATCGCTCTCTATCCTCCCGCTGGTGTCACGAGAACAGTAGAATTTTTCGATTGGAGCATTCTTTTTAATGGATACAAGTGATGGTTTAGAAGCACGTGAACTTATAAAATTGAGATCATTGGAGGGGGGGGGCTGTATATTTTGTATATAAGGAAGGTTATCGCATCTTTCTTGATTATCTGTTGTTGACCGGAAGGTTGCAAGATCTTGTTGATAGCCTTGCGTTTATATCCATTTTTAAGAGGGGTGTGGCTGAGCTATTCTATTTCTTGATTCTTGTTTTCTCTGTTGCCGGAGATATATACTCTTATTTCTTAGCAATATTGTTATTTCTATTTATTCTTAATGTGGTGATATGATACGGATTGAAGCTATCTTATCACTGTTGTTATCACGTGTTCAAGATTGAGATATATCTCACTAAGAACATTTTGTGGGCAATGCTTATCAAGTCACCTAGGGTTGGAAACGACTCAAAAGGATAAATCACCACTTCCGACATTATGTCAACGAAAGCTTCTAAAAGTAAACACAGGCAACGTCATAATAGTTATGGCTGTTGGAAGGTGTGTATCTAAAATGAATAACTTTCTACACGACAGTAACGGCAATCCATTCACAATCAGATCCGACATAATCGACACCTAGCAAGACCAATAATTTTAACAAAAACATTATCAGGCAGAGGAAATAGAAAAAAAATATCACTTACAGCAAACATCCCGTTACTTTCTAGAATTTAAGGAACTTCAAAGATGCCACGAAACATACTAAAGTAGTTTTGAGATCGTTGCAGACGCTAGAGAATCACCGACCTCCATTCTCTCCAATTATCTGTTCACAACTAGTGTCACTTACAGAGTGAAAACGGGTCTATGAGAGAACAAAAATACCTTTCATTGAAAACATGCATGAATTAGTGATGAACCATCGGACCTTCCAGTAAGCATTTCATCACCATAGAGGAGAGGAAACAGATTTTCCTCTCCTGTATGGAGAGGAAAATCTGTTTCCTCTCCATAGAGGAACTCAATTATCACCAGGCATCATCCGATTATTCAAATATTGCATCAAAACGCGTTCTTCCAAGTTCAAGGGGGAAAAATGTAAAGACATTTGAAATTACGATGGAAAAATACTCTTAATGGATTCTTTAGACCAGTTTAATCATGGATTCACTTGGAGGGAAAAGTGATAGAAAATTATTATCAAAACAAACCTAAAATTTGAAAGGTAATGTGGACCACATATACGTCAGATTCAAGCAAACGACTAAAACAATTCATTTACAAACTATCCGAAGGGGTTACATCTGCGCATGCATTTCACTCTTGAACTAGAAAACAACAGACAAACAAAATAAGAATAATGAAACACAAAGAGACAAAACACTTATAGCAACACGTCTTTTTAAGCGATGTCAGACATGTTCGGACTTGACCACAAAAGAGCAGAGAAAGCACAAATACGAATTAGCCTATCGTGCTATTAACAAATCTGCTTAAGTGAAACATTATTAATTTTTTCCCCGTAATTTTGAGAAACTTTCAGAGGAGCTGCGCACACGTACTCGTATTAATTGCGATAAATCATTTGCATCGTCTGGGTATCATTCACCGGAAATCTCACACACAGAGACTTTGGATATGATGCATATTTTGATTTAACTGTGTTAATTCTAGCTATGCCGTCACAGATCCACTGTTCAGTTGTTTATGCTGTCCACTAAAGGGTGATTCGGCGAAAAGATACTTTCTCAATGACTTACTTCAACCCTGTCTTACAGATCGTCTTTCATAACTTTGACCTTTGACCATTTATTGGAAATGTTTTGATTTTATTCCTGTCAAGAATAGAAGTAAATTATGAGGCGTCTTCATTCAGTGATAAGCAGGGGTGTAATCCTAAAAGAAATAGTTCCAGGACTCTACCTTGGAAACAAAAATCCAGAGCATGAATGGCGGCATTATTATTATTATTATTATTATTATTATTATTATTATTATTATTATTATTATCATTATTATTATTATTGCGACGGCCATATGGCAGAGAGATTGCCTTGTTTTCAGAAACGAAAATGATAAGATCGGCAAGCTGCTATTTTTTTGACCAAAAGCTGGAAATGCATTATATAAGTCTCATTATTATATTCTTATAATTTATTATAATGAATTTAAAAATGCTGATAGTTTTAAAAAGTACCAGGGCGTCTCCCTGGCCCGACTCACCCCTGATGATAAGTTAACCATCCTCATACAGAGAGAGAGATCAGTGGTGTTCTAGTTTCTTCTCGTCTTCTGTCATCCGCAAAGCCAGTATATATATATATATATATATATATATATATATATATATATGACAGAATGATCATTGACTCGGTTAACATAGATAGTTTTATGAAAAAAATTGAATGACTAGAACCGAGATTTAATTAAAAAGGTTTTAATATAAACACACTGCTAGTTTCGGCCTGGAACAGCCTTCTTCAGGTGACATTATAAAAGAAAAAACACTAAACATTGAGGGTTAAAAGACTATGAACAACATAGACAGTCTTTATACATAATTAGCATTAAAACGTTGTAGTTGTATTTGAAGCTGTTCTTTCATTTGTTGCATTGTTGGGAGAGTGCCAAATACCTCAAAAGTTTTTCAGGGAAATCACCTTCCTTTATCAAGAACACTACAGAATTTGTTACATACATCAAGGATATTACAGTTGATGAAAATGACATCATGGCTAGCTTGGACATAACTTCTTTGTTCACTAATGTCCCAACAGATGAAGTCCTAACATTACTCAAGGACAAGTTATCCAAAAAAAATGTTAGCCTTGCTTACACATTGCATCAGCTCCGGTTACTTCAAATTTCAAGATAATATATTCAAACAAAATCATGGACTGGCTATGGGTAATCCTTTATCTCCTGTTCTTGCAAATATTTACTTAGAAGATTTTGAAACAAAGGCTATCTCTTCCTTTATTTTAACACCTAAAGTTTGGAAACGTTATGTGGATGATGTCTTCATTGTTTGGAGCCATGGACATGATTCCCTTATGGTTTTCCTCGAACATCTCAATAGCCGACATCAAAGTATTAAGTTTACTGCTGAGCTTGAAACGGATAATTCCTTGCCTTTTCTTGATGTCAAACTAACTCGCTCTTCTGCTGGTAAACTAAAAATATCGATATATAGAAAACCCACACATACCAACAGATATCTGCACAGTCAATCCCATCATTTCCCTCCTCATAAGCTTGGAATAATTTCCACCTTGGGACATAGAGCCCGTTCTCTTCTTGATGATCCAAATGAACTGCTTACAGAAATAAACCATCTGAAAACTTCTTTCGAAGTTAATGGATATTCCAAGAAAATCATTAACAAATTCCTTCTTAATCCTCCCAGACATCACTCAGAAGAAACAAATAGATTCAAAAGCAATATATCTATTCCTTACATAAGTACTGTTTCACACAAATTAGCAAAAGTTCTAAAAAAATACTCAGAACCTTGTTCACTCCACTTCCAAAGATTCGTTCCTTAATTAGCCACCCAAAACCTTGTCATCATCAACTCAAATACCCTGGCGTATATAAAATATTATGTGACTGCGATATTCCTTACTTCGGGCAGACAGACAAATCTGTCGAAACGCGCATGGAAGAACACATGAGAGACATTACTTACAAGAGACAACGAGCAAGTGCATTATCAAGTCATATCCTCTTCTCGGCTAATCCTAATGATGATAACCAAAGTCACAAAGTCTGCTGGGAAAAATCTACAAACATCTTCCGTTGCAGTGACGAAATAGAGAGAAAAATTGTGGAATCGAGAGAAATCATCTTCAATCCTGTTCATCTAAATAACAACTTAAGCTACAACCTCCCAGATAGTCATTCAGCTGTAATCATGTACTGGCGTTCACGTGATGCAGCAAGCACGCACTCTCCCAACAATGCAACAAATGAAACAACAGCTTCAAATACAACTACAACGTTTTAATGCTAATTATGTATAAAGACTGTCTATGTTGTTCATAGTCTGTTAACCCTCAATGTTTAGTGTTTTTTCTTTTATAATGTCACCTGAAGAAGGCTGTTCCAGGCCGAAACTAGTAGTGTGTTTATATTAAAACCTTTTTAATTAAATTTCGGTTCTAGTCATTCAATTTTTTTTTCATAAAACTATATATATATATATATATATATATATATATATACACATACACACACACAGAGTGATAGAGAGAGAGCATATGTAATTGATAAAGTAAGTTCTCTCCCATAATTATTCATAAACATTGTCTACTTAGATCGTGAAGCAAATTATTTAGCCTCAGTCTTTCGTACTGTTTTTAATAGTATTCGAAAAGCGAATAATCAAAAATAACTAAAGAGAAAGTACGAGAAATAAATATCGCATTATATAGAAATAGAGGATGTTAAAGATCCAATCGTAATATAAAGCCGTATATTGTAGAAACATTGACATTTTCGAAATGTTGACCAGAAAGCTCATGATAGCTATTTTAATAAATAGTACATTTTTCATTTCAATAAACTAGATTTGCAACCGATGGGTGGAAAAAATTGAATGCTTTCAAAAAATCTTGAAAACTTCTAAGAAATTTTGTTAATAATATAAATGCAATTTAATTTTTATAATTTATTTATCTAATACATATATATATATTTCTTTTTTTGAATTTAAATTCTTTTTATCTAATTTCCAAACATGGAATTTCTGCCAACCATAACAACCTTAGTGATAAAAGGACTAAAGTGGCTGATAATGTTTATGGTATTCATAGCAGAGAAACTATGATAGGGGTCTGGAAAGTTCTGATAAACAGAATATTCCAGAACGAAAATAATATTAAAGTATCCTGATAAATCCAAAAGAAATAACATACGAAAATATGAGAACATAAATTACCTTCATAACTCTGCTACTGGTATATCCTTCTTGTGGTTATACCAGTTGCTTGAATATAATTTTTCTTTTAGGTGTTTACCAGAACTTTCCAAAATACCGGCCAATTAATTAGAAACCTTTACGAAAATGTCTGTGAACGTCACTCACGCAGCGTATATGCAAAATACTTTTTGACGCATTTAAATAAGTATTTTGGTAACTTCTCCTGATGAACATGAACTTCTTCGCCCAGTAAAGAGGTAGCACTGGTCTCAATATTGTCTTCTCCAGTTTTATAACTCTTTGCAAAATGGGGACTCCTCCATAGGACAATTAGCTCTGCATCTTCCAAACCCAAACCAATTGAATGAAGTACAGTTTTCTTAAAGATTCCTTCTTTCTTGCAGCATAAAAACAGAATTCGTTACGTTGTCTTTAGCTTGCAGAGAAGTTTCCAATTCATGGTTGCGATAGACTGAATGCGCGTTTTTTATTAGTAACGTAATGCAAATTATAAAGTTATTTGGTGATTGGAATTATAAAGTTTGTCGGTGATTTCAAAGAAAAAAGAACCTAACAAACACCCCTGTGAATTTGCGACTACGAAGTGCTGGAAACCAAGCTCTGAGAAGGGTTGTTTGAAGGTGGGAAGATCAATTGATTCTATTGCTGAGTACAAGATTTAAGAACTCATTCCTTCTTTGACTAATCCCAAATAGATAAATGTCGTCAGTAACGGCCTTAGAGACACGTTAGGCATCTTAAATTTTATTCTGTGAATTAGAATGGATATCTTTTCCCATATCTTACGTGCAGTTCGTTTTGAAAATATTTAGGAAAGAAGCTTTAAACAGTTCAGTATCTTTCATCCCTTTGGTTTTCGGTTAAAGTGAGTCAGCCTATTCCATCCGTAGGTGGATGGATTTCCCTCAGGGACGTACTTACACTTTTCCTGACGCGCTCGAAAATGCTCTCCCCCCCATCGTTGTTTTCGACCCTTAAATTGACCTAAATTTTTCGTCCCCAGCTGGAGCCTCGTGTTCTTGTGCATAGGTACTGTACACTGGAAAATCCCTACTTCCAGAATTACCCAAGACGCAACTCTACTTGAACATCTAATATTTATAGATAAAGTACCAGACTGATTGCATCCTGGCCCTCTACCGTTTAACGATGAGATCTTTGATGTGGATACTTGTTCTGAAGCAGACTATGATATAGTAGTAAGAGAGAAAATAAGATTGAGTTTTCAAAACTTCCAAGTAAGACCCGTTCCACTAGCCTGGATGTCAAATTAATCCTTAATCGGTTCACAAAAGAAATATATAAACACAGTTGGATGTTCGTTTGGAAAAGAGTGAGGAAAACACATCTGACATGCTCTTGGAAGGAGTCAAAATTATAACACAGGATGCAGGAAAGTATCTAGGCCTAGATGAGCAAGAAACCCCATCGCAACAGATTCAACATGGAATCTGATTAAATGAAACGTCTGGAGAAACAGGGACCGAAATATGTTATATAGAGAAGTCAGGACAAGTAAAATTATTATTCTAACAAATGTGAAATGATAGCTTCAGATGACGAAGCACAAATATAAAAGCATGTTTCGTTTAGTTCGTGAACGTTTAGCAAAATTTAAACCCAAATTTAATGTGATGAAAGACAGAATGTTGCAATACTAATAGAAGACATGGAAATAAAAAGGAAATATACAACATAGAAAATAAAGAAAGTTTGAAGGAGCCTTCTTACCAAGAAAATTTTGATTTGGAGTCTCCTCCACTTAGGCATGAAGTTATTGATTAGCGTAACAATAAGGTCCAGTGCGCAGTGGAATCTAAGCAGAATTATTGAAGGCCACAGGGTATGGAAGGATAAAGGGTGTTTCATAGATTGATTAGAAGGATACGGGCGACAGGACCATGGTCAAGAGACGAAGAAGTCCGTTTTCATACCACTAGAAGAGACTAGAAGGGAGATATCAAGGATTTCATGAAATATAGAACTGTTAGTTTGATATCTCATGCAAGCAAAATTTTATTAAACATCATTATAAACAGGTTTTAGGCCAAAGTTGAGGCAGAGATGGCTGAGAAACAAGCCATTTTAATAAAAGTAAGGGCACTGGAGAGATCACATCCTTTGCCTTAGACAGATCATAGAAAATTATAAATAGTTTAAAATCTCTTTGGTTGGTAATGTGTTTCATGACTACTCCAAAGCTTTTGACTTTTGACTGTGATCAGCATGTGAAATTATGGGAGGTAATGAAAGTAGTGGGTTTTCTTCAACTCATTCTAAGGTCGATAGCTAACTTGGACAGCGGGCAAGACACCCATTGTAAGAACAATAGACAGAGGATTTTGGATGTCCATTTTCTCCTCACCTGTCTGGCATTTTATGCTGATGACAGCATATTATAGTAATGGATGAAGTTAAGACAAGAATTAGAATAGGTTGCAGATGAGTCAATAATATCAAGCATGCTGATGATATAGAACCACTTTGTAATGACAAATAAAGAAATACTGTAGAACAAATCCTTGATATAATTAATGAGATCAACAAGAACAGACGACTTAAACGCAGCCCTAGAAAGGCAGATTGTGGTTCTCATAGGAAATAGAGAGAGGGAAGTTCCTGAGAAACAGATCTGCCTTTACTGAGAAATAATTGAAGACAGCAAATTCATCTCCTTGGAATCCGTCATTATTGTGAAGGATTACTGTTCAGAAGACATTAGTAGAAGATTAGGAATGGCTAAAGCAACCATCACAGTCTTGAATAAATTAGGAAAGGATGGATCTCTCTCTCTCCACAGGAACAAAGCTGAGTTTCTGAATGAATTTTGTTTTTCTCAGCAGCGATTTATGGACGTGAGAATATGGGTTCAAATTCTCACATCCATCCAGTCTGATAGGAAAAGGAATACCGCTTTTGAGATTTGGTGTGAAAGGAGACTGTTGAGGATCTCATATACTCAAAGGCGAACAACTGGATGGATGCTAGGAAGGATCGGTAGAATTTTAAGACACCTTAAGGGTATCGACTGGAAAAAGCTGAAATACGTTGGACACATGATGGGGGGTGGGGGGGGGGGGGGGTGGGGGGGGGGGGGGGTGGGGGGGGGGGGGGGTGGGGGGGGGGGGGGGTGGGGGGGGGGGGGGGTGGGGGGGGGGGGGGGTGGGGGGGGGGGGGGGTGGGGGGGGGGGGGGGTGGGGGGGGGGGGGGGTGGGGGGGGGGGGGGGTGGGGGGGGGGGGGGGTGGGGGGGGGGGGGGGTGGGGGGGGGGGGGGGTGGGGGGGGGGGGGGGTGGGGGGGGGGGGGGGTGGGGGGGGGGGGGGGTGGGGGGGGGGGGGGGTGGGGGGGGGGGGGGGTGGGGGGGGGGGGGGGTGGGGGGGGGGGGGGGTGGGGGGGGGGGGGGGTGGGGGGGGGGGGGGGTGGGGGGGGGGGGGGGTGGGGGGGGGGGGGGGTGGGGGGGGGGGGGGGTGGGGGGGGGGGGGGGTGGGGGGGGGGGGGGGTGGGGGGGGGGGGGGGTGGGGGGGGGGGGGGGTGGGGGGGGGGGGGGGTGGGGGGGGGGGGGACTTAGGGAAAGATAGAAAGAAAATCGCATGTGAATGTTTGAGAACTGCATAAAATAGAAAACGGAAACATTTTCCGAGACATCAATCGTTAAGTTGAAAAGAGAGAGCAATGGAGAGTTTAAAATACAAGCATCTTTATATGTATCCGAAAAGCAGTCACTTTAAAATTAAAAGATCTACGCAAGAATCAATCTAAGACTACAAATGCTTCTTAATTTCTTCAAAGTCTATTTGCGTGCTTAGGTACCATGAAAAGTTTCAGAGGTTTCTATTCTTGAGTAATAGATTGAATAAATGAGTTGTGAGATGAAAGAAGAAACATCGATATTTGTTTATGAAAGAAGAGCGTCCACTCTGAATAGAAATATCTTTGAAAATAAAAATACACCGCAAATGGAATATTACGTAAAATCTGTAACTTTTCACGAAATGGAAATGGAAGAATTCGAAATACTGTCCTCATCTATTTAGATTCACTGGACATCATGCGATGCCGTATAGTAACTTCGTTCCTCAGTGATGTGCCACCAGCCCTCGCCAGGTGGCCTGTTGTGTGCTTTTTCTGAGGCTTTCAACTCTCTGAAAAACCAGTAACTCCAGACACACTATCCATTCATTGATGTTCTACCTCTTCCTTTTTATCGAGGGAATTTATTTTCTATTACTCTTTTTCATGTGTCCAACGTATTTCAGCTTTTTTCAGTCGATACCCTTAAGGTGTCTTAAAATTCTACCGATCCTTCCTAACATCCATCCAGTTGTTCGCCTTTGAGTATATGAGATCCTCAACAGTCTCCTTTCACACCAAATCTCAAAAGCGGTATTCCTTTTCCTATCAGACTGGATGGATGTGAGAATTTGAACCCATATTCTCACGTCCATAAATCGCTGCTGAGAAAAACAAAATTCATCCAGAAACTCAGCTTTGTTCCTGTGGAGAGAGATTCATCATTTCCTAATTTATTCAAGACTGTGATGGTTGCTTTAGCCATTCCTAATCTTCTACTAATGTCTTCTGAACTGTAATTCTTCACAATAATGACGGATCCCAAGGAGATGAATTTGATTTGCTGTCTTCCAATTATTTCTCAGTAAACGCAGAACTGTTTCTCAGGAACTTTCCTCTGTCTGTTTCCTATGAGAACCACAATCTTCCTTTCTAGGGCTGCGTTTAAGTCGTCTGTTCTTGTTGATATCATTAACTACATCAAGGATTTGTCCTACAGTATTTCTTTATTTGTCATTACAAAGTGGTTCTATATCATCAGCATGCTTGATATTATTGACTCATCTGCAACCTATCCTCATTCTTGTCTTAACTTCATCCATTACTATAATATGCTGTCATCAGCATAAGATGCTAGACAGGTGAGGAGAAAATGGACATCCAAAATCCTCTGTCTATTGTTCTTACAATGAGTGTCCTGCTCGCTGTACAAGTTAGCTATCGACCTTAGAATGAGTTGAGGAAAACCCACTACTTTCATTACCTTCCACAATTTCACATGCTGATCACAGTCAAAAGTTAAAAGCTTTGGAGTAGCCATGAAACACATTACCAACCAAAGGGATTTTAAACTATTTATAATTTTCTATGATCTGTCTAAGGCAAAGGATGTGATCTCTCTAGTGCCCTTACTTTTATTAAAACGGCTTGTTCCTCAGCCATCTCTACCTCAACTTTGGCCTAAAATCTGTTTATAATGATGTTTAATAAAATTTTGCTTGCATGAGATATCAAACTAACAGTTCTATATTTCTTGAAATCCTTCAAATTCCCCTTCTAGTCTCTTTTAGTGGTATGAAAACGGACTTCTTCGTCTCTTGACCATGGTTCTGTCGCCCGTATCCTTCTAATAAATCTATGAAACACCCTTTATTCTTCCATACCCTGTGGCCTTCAATAATTCTGCTTAGATTCCATTGCGCACTGGGCCTTATTGTTAAGCTAATCAATAACCTCATGCCTAAGTGGAGGAGACTCCAAATCAAACTTTTCTTGGTAAGGAGGCTCCTCCAAACTTTCCTTATTCTCAATGTTGTATATTTCCTTTTTATTTCCATGTCTTCTATTAGTATTGCAACATTCTGTCTTTCATCACATTAAATTTGGGTTTAAAATTTTGCTAAACGTTCATGAACTAAACGAAGCATCCTTTTATATTTGTGCTTCCTCATCTGAAGCTATCTTTTCACATTTGTTAGAATAATAATTTTACTTATCCTGACTTCTCTATATAACATTCTTCGGTCCCTGTTTCTCCAGACGCTTCATTTAATCAGATCCCATGTTGAATCTGTTACGATAGGGTTTCTTGCTCATCTGGGCCTAGATACTTTCCTGCATCCTGTGTTATAATTTTGACTCCTTCAAATAGCATGTCAGATGTGATCTCCTCACTCTTTTCCAAACGAACATCCAACTGTGTTCATATATTTCTTTTGTGAACCGATTAAAGATTAATTTGACAGCCAGGCTAGTGCGACGGGTCTGACTTGGAAGTTTTGAAAACTCAATCTTATTTTCTCTCTTACTAGCTGATAGTCTGTATTATAGTCTGCTTCAGGACAAGTATCCACATCAAAGATCTCATCGTTAAACGGTAGAGGGCCAGGATGCAATCAGTCTGGTACTTTATCTATAGATATTAGATGTTCAAGTAGAGTTGCTTCTTGGGTATTTCTGGAAGTAGGGATTTTCCAGTGTACAGTACCTATGCACAAGAACACGAGGCTCCAGCTGGGGATGAAAAATTTAGGCCAATTTAAGGGTCGAAAACAACGATGGGGGGGGGGGGGGGACGGAGCATTTTCAAGCGCGTCAGGAAAAGTGTAAGTACGTCCCTGAGGGAAATCCATCCACCTACGGATGGAATAGACTGACTCACTTTAACCGAAAACCAAAGGGATGAAAGATACTCAACTGTTTAAAGCCTCTTTCCTAAATATCTTCAAAACGAACTGCACGTAAGATATGGGAAAAGATATCCATTCTAATTCACAGAATAAAATTTAAGATGCCTAACGTGTCTCTAGGGTGGTTACTGATGACATTTATCTATTTGGGATTAGTCAAAGAAGGAATGAGTTCTTAAATCTTGTAGTCAGCAATAGAATCAATTGATCTTCCCACCTTCAAACAACCCTTCTCGGAGCTTGGTTTCCAACACTTCGTAGTCGCAAATTCACAGGAGTGTTTGTTAGGTTTTGTTTTCTTTGAAATCAACGACAAACTTTATAATTCCAATCACCAAATAACTTTATAATTTGCATTACATTACTAATAAAAAAACGCACATTCAGTCTATCGCAACCACGAATAGGAAACTTCTCTACAAGCTAAAGACAACCTAACGAATTCTGTTTTTATGCTGCAAGAAAGACGGAATCTTTACGAAAACTGTACTTCATTCAATAGGTTTGGGTTTGGAAGATGCAGAGCTAATTGTCCTATGGAGGAGTCCCCATTTTGCTAAGAGTTATAAAACTGGAGAAGACAATATTGAGACCAGTGCTACCTCTTTACTGGGCGAAGAAGTTCATGGTCATCAGAAGAAGTTACCAAAATACTTATTTAAATACGTCAACAAGTATTTTGCATATACGCTGCGTGAGTGACGTTCACAGACATTTTCGTAAAGGTTTCTAATTAATTGGCCGGTATTTTGGAAAGTTCTGGTAAACACCTAAAAGAAAAATTATACTCAAGCAACTGGTATAACCACAAGAAGAATATATCAGTAGCAGAGTTATGAAGGTAATTTATGTTCTCATATTTTCGTATGTTATTTCTTTTGTTATATCAGGATACTTTAATATCATTTTCGTTCTGAAATATTCTGTTCATCAGAACTTTCCAGACCCCTATCGTAGTTTCTCTACTATGAATACCATAAACATTATCAGCCACTTTAGTCCTTTTATCACTAAGGTTGTTATGGTTGGTAGAAATTCCATGTTTGGAAATTAGATAAAAAAAGAATTTAAATTAAAAAAAAAAAAAAAAAAAAAAAATATATATATATATATATATATATATATATATATATATATATATATATATATATATATATATATATATATATATTAGATAAATAAATTATAAAAATTAAATTGCATTTACATTATTCTACTGAACTAAGTACTGTAGATATTAGCAGGGAAATCCAAAGTGAAGGAAGAGACCTTTACTCGTAAGATATTCTATTGGACTGATGTTTTTACTAAGTTTACTTTCTATAACAGCAAAAAAAAAAGTTTTCAAGATTTTTTTTGAAAGCATTCAGTTTTTTCCACCCATCGGTTGCAAATCTAGTTTATTGAAATGAAAAATTTACTATTTATTAAAATAGCTATCATGAGCTTTCTGGTCAACATTTCGAAAATGTCAATGTTTCTACAATATACGGCTTTGAATTACGATTGGATCTTTAACATCCTCTATTTCTATATAATGCGATATTTATTTCTCGTAATTTCTCTTTAGTTATTTTTGATTATTCGCTTTTTAGAATACTATTAAAATAATACGAAAGCTGAGGCTAAATAATTTGTTTCACGATCGAAGTAGACAATGTTTATGAATAATTATGGGAGAGAACTTACTTTATCAATTAGATACGCTCCCCCTCTCTCTCTCTCTCTCTCTCTCTCTCATATACATCTGACTACACCCCTGCTTTTCATTGAATGAATGAAGACTCGGCAAAACTTACTTCTATTCTTGACAGGAATAAAATCTAAATATTTCCAATAAATGGTCAGGGGTCAAAGTTATGAAAGACGATCTGTGAGACAGGGTTGAAGTAAGTCATTGAGAAGTATCTTTTCGCCGAATCACCCTTTAGTGGACAGCATAAACAACTGAACAGTGGATCTGTGATGGCATAGATAGAATTAACACAGTTAAATCAAAATATGCATCATATCCAAAGTCTCTGTGTGTGAGATTTCCGGTGAACGATACCCAGACGATGCAAATGATTTATCGCAATTAATACGAGTACGTGCGCGCAGTTCCCCTGAAAGTTTCTCAAAATTTCGGGGAAAAAATTAATCATGATTCACTTATGCAGGTTTGTTAATAGCACGATAGACTAATTCGTATTTGTGTTTTCTCTGCTCTTTTGTGGTCATGTCAGAACATGTCTGACATCGCTTAAAAAGGCATGTTGCTATAAGTGTTTTGTCTCTTTGTGTTTAATTATTCTTATTTTGTTTGTCTGTTGTTTTCTAGTTCAAGAGTGAAATGCATGCGTAGATGTAATCCCTTCGGATAGTTTGTAAATGAATTGTTTTAGTCGTTTGCTTGAATCTGACGTATATGTGGTCCACATTACCTTTCAAATTTTAGGTTTGTTTTGATAATAATTTTCTATCACTTTTCCCTCCAAGTGAATCCATGATTAAACTGGTCTAAAGAATCCATTAAGAGTATTTTTCCATCGTATTTTCAAATGTCTTTACATTTTTCCTCCCTTGAACTTGGAAGAACGCGTTTTGATGCAATATTTGAACAATCGGATGATGCCTGGTGATAATTGAGTTCCTCTATGGAGAGGAAACAGAGTTTCGAGATGCTTACTGGAAGGTCCGATGGTTCATCACTAATTCATTCATTTTTTCAATGAAAGGTATTTTTGTTCTCTCATAGACTCGTTTTCACTCTGTAAGTGACACTGGTTGTGAACGGATAATTGGAGAGAATGGAGGTCGGTGATTCTCTAGCGTCTGCAACGATCTCAAAACTACTTTAGTATGTTTCGTGGCATCTTTGAAGTTCCTTAAATTCTAGCAAGTAACGAGGTGTTTGGTGTAAGTGATGTTTTTTTCATTTCCTCTGCCTGATAATGTTTTTGTTAAAATTATTGGTGTTGCTAGGTGTCGATTATGTCGGATCTGATTGTGAATGGATTGCTGTTACTGTCGTGTAGAAAGTTATTCATTTTAGATACACACCTTCCAACAGCCATAACTATTATGACGTTGCCTGTGTTTACTTTTAGAAGCTTTCGTTGACATAACATCGGAAGTGGTGATTTATCCTTTTCAGTCGTTTCCAACCCTAGGTGACTTGATAAGCATTGCCCACAAAATGTTCTTAGTGAGATATATCTCAATCTTGGACACTTGATAACAACAGTGATAAGATAACTTCAATACGTATCATATCACCACATTAAGAATAAATAGAAATAAAAATATTGTTAAGAAATAAGAGTATATATCTCCGGCAACAGAGAAAACAAGAATCAAGAACTAGAATAGCTCAGCCACACCCCTCTTAAAAATGGATATAAACGCAAGGCTATCAACAAGATCCTGCAACCCTCCGGACAACAACAGATAATCCAAAATGTAATGGATATAATTTCTTAAATACTTCTACAACATGGCGTAAACGTAACTTCAGCCCTCCCTCTCCCAAGATCGCAATTTTGTAAGTTCACGTGCTTCTAAACCATCTCTTGTATCCATTAAAAAGAATGCTCCAGTCTAAAAAATCTACTGCTCTCGTGACACCAGAGGGAGGATAGGGAGCGATACGCATGTCACAAATATTAAACACGTGGAAAAGAAGAGAAAACAACAATCCGGTGTGGTCTATCACAAAGCCAATGGAGATCATCCTGTCCTATTGCAGAAAACAGAATGATGTGCGCATACCATAACCACTTTGTTAGAGAAGTACAGGACATTTCGTAAATGTTATGAAATCGTACTCAACCAGGTCATCGCCATGACAGCAAGGCATCATCTTGCACGAATTCTAATGGTTCATCAAGTATTCAAACTCACGAAACTAGGAAGGCAAGCCCATTTGTGTTAAATGTGATAATTCTAGCTAAGTATCAAGAATTTTTGGATGTAAGATGATTGACAGAAAACCATTTATATATACTGCAGAATGACTGACGATCGGCAGTCATGGAGTTCATTAACCATGATAAAACCACACAAACAAAATATAGTTTACTAAGTTTAAAAATTCTTAGTTCTTATAAGGACTGGCTTAAAGGAGCGAAGCAAGAATGCTTTTCATCTTCCTCGTTATCTGTAGAAGAAAATGCATGGATAGGATAATATAGTGCTATAAGCTCTGATCATGGCAGGAGGGTAACAGCAATAGTCAAGCCTCAGTTAGAACTTCATTGGCTACAGCATTGCCATCCATTACCCTCCAAGGGTATTAATCACCTCAAAACCTTTAAAAAATCTGTGGACTTCTAGAAATATTAAAAGGAACTAAATAAAAATAAACAATGGTGTAATAAGTTTCTTTCTGTACTATTTTTAAAAATTTCCAATTTTCAATAGATTTTCAACACTTGATCAAAACATTAAGTATACGAAATATATTTATAAATAATATAGTAATTAAATTAATTTCACATGAAATTAGAATACCAATGCTAAATTGGTATTCATCATTGGTATTGGTTCAACATTTGTTGAATTGATGAGGAATCGTTGCATGCAAACGAGCACCATGCTTATTATAAAGAAAGTAAAAATTATATGCAGAATAATTTATTCCACCAATTAATTTATGCAGAATAATTTATTCCACCAATTAATTTATGCAGGATACACATCATTCCACCTAAGAAATGAATTAGTTTAATTTATGTATAATTACAGTTGTAATTAAATTGAATTGTATATAATTAAATTACAACTATCCTTCTTAAATTTGCATGCGTTTAAAATAAAATGATACATGTCTTTTGTATTATTATCTAAACGAAATAGACAAAATTGCGATTCTAATTAGTTTTTTGTACACGTGTGTTTGTTAAACGGTAAACATTTCTCGACCTTTCAATATCCTACAGAGAGAGAGAGGGGGGGTGCAAATTTTGAAGAGATTCTCAAAACCACACATTGGTTACCGGATACTCCACTTTGTCAAGAGGATAAAAAGCGAAATAATAACAGTTAATGGTTTATTTGGAAGATGTATTTCTACTGCAGTTGTGAAGATTTACGATATATACTTTGAATGGAATTTGCCGAAATTTGAAAGGAATTACAATAAAAAATCTTATCAAACGAACCAGCTGTAAGTTGGCTGGCTCTGTGCCGGATATGATATACATGATATGTTTATTTATTCATTTATTTTCTATTATACTTTACATAAAATGGTGTTTTAAGTAAAACAGTTGTTTGTGTCTTTGAATAGAAATTTACATCTTGGTCTTGATGACGATCATGCTACATTTTATTGTACTAAAATCAATTTTTTATATAAAAAAAGATATTTGAAATATAAAATTATGAAAGTATATATATATATATATATATATATCAAAAAGTTTTAAAATACTTGAAATTTATCAAAGATATATGTAGAAATATTAAAACACCTGTTAATTATGAAGATATAATACTTATAGATAATTTAAGACAATATATTGGTCGCGACATAAAGAGAATCGGCCGTGAGATGCGGTGATTAATACCTTTGGAGGGTAATAGTTGGCAATGCTGTAGCCATTGCAGTTTAACTGAGGTTCGGCTGTTGTTGGTACCTCATGAGGCGCAGAGATTCGAGAGTTTGGGTAAGCTCTCTTAAGGTTTTTGCTTTAAGAAAGCAATTTGGGTCTCCGGGGAAAGTGTTCTCCGGCACGGCCGGCTGAGGGGCTTTGTCGGTGAACGGTTTTCTTCGGAATATCAGCGGTTATGCTCGGTGGTGGCGTGTGGGTGGAAAGCCATCACTGAGTGGAGCACCGCTGAAATGGACGGTCTTTCGCCCACGATTGAGTGGCCTAGGGATCGTCCGAATTTTTAGAGACGGCTTTACCTTTAAATATGGCAATGAAGTTGTAACTGATGCTCGGCTATTGCTGTTACCCTCCTGCCATGATCAGAGCTTTAATAGCTTAATAACACGTTATTCCTACACTGTCCTCTACAGATAACGGGGAAGATGAAAAGTATTCTAGCTTCGCCCCTTTAAGCCAGTCCTTTTAAGGACTATATTGGTCGTTTCATACGGAGAATTTCTGAGTTTTAGTGAAATTATGAAAAGCTATTGTTCCATTAACACTAATACATATAAGAAAAAATAATGGTCAATTTGCAAAGTTGAAAGTACGAATGTCTAGAAGTAGTACAAGGTAATTCTGTCCAAATATTAAAATTAACTGTTCATGACAGAGGTTTACGCAGGCGAAATTTAAATTAAATTGCAATTAAAATATATGTATATGTATACAAAACAGTATTACAAAACGTATTACTGTTAGGAAATTCCTGGAAGTGACATAAAGACACGTGTAAAGCTAAAACGTGTTGTTAGTGCGCATTGATTCATTTAAGACAAGAGAGGACAGTTACTGTTCCTGATAGTGCTTCCAATTGTTATCTCCTTTGATGAGTCTTTGACTCCATGAAGTGTTTGTTAAATAATAATAATAACAATAACTTATAAATAAGCGAAGAGAAAACATTTCTCTTTTATCACATCTCAACATTGAAAATACTGCTTCGTAACAATTTATATATCTTAAATGCTAAAAATAAAATACGACTTTATTCATAGATGTCCTGAAAAGAAGTTTTAAATATAAAAGTTATTCTTTGATAAGTTTGTTTCAAAAGTTATCAAAAAGAAATTTTAGGAAACTCGTCGTTAGTTTTAATAGTCATTAACCCACACCTACCTAAAACGGTGTGGATTCGGATCGCGTGATGAATGTAATTAAGTGGAAAAGGAATTACACTGAAGAATGCTACTACAGGGTGGCTCATAAGTCAACCAGAGATTTAAATCTTTAATAACTTTTTTATTAATTATTTTTTATCCTTTTTTGGGATTTTCGTTGTTATTTTGTTATTATGTTATTAGCGCCCTAATTTCTACACGAAAGTTCTCCTTCAGCCGTTGGATTATCTGGGGCTTGTTCACATCCGCCCTTTCCTTCAGGTAACAACACAATAGGATGAACGCGGGAGCCCTCAGATCTCTAGAACTCTGAAATGGAATTCTGATTTTCAAAGTAAATTTTTGTTCGTTGCTGGTTTGTAAAGTTTCGCATCATGTATGTCTCAAATGTGCTTTAGAATATTTGAAAAAATATAATAAAAACAATAAGTAATCAAACATATTTACATTTTAAACCCCTCGTGGCTTATGGACCACACTGTATATGGATAATAAACAATCACTTGTGTATTTTTTTAATATTTTATTTTATAACATCTTAATAATTGATAATTACTGGTCTGCAAGCATAAGAAAGAAACAAAAATTTGATGCAATTCTAATTTGTTACTGAAATCAATTTCTATCATCTCGTTATGTATTCACTGTGTAGATAACGTGATGAATGTAATTAAGTGGGGGTCTTTATCTAATTATCTGATGAAAGTAAATGTATGTTTACTTTCATCAGATAAGTAGTTGAGATGATACCTACATCAAGAAATTAAGTATTTGCAATACACTCAAATAATATTTGGTTGCCAAAAGCTAAGTTGGAATTGACTACTGAATACTCATGACTCCCTATTCATAAGTACGAGATTAAATAATTTAGGTATACTTTTAAATTATAGTTTAAATTAACTTTTAATTAACACATGTCCTTTCTTGTTCTGAAGAATGGAGGCATGGTTTCTGTGAGACAACGTTGACTAATGTAATTATCGTTCGCTGATCTGTCTCTTTATCTAAATCAACTGAATAAAGCAGTAACACTGCAGATTTACTTATATCACGTGACATTAATGTATTTTAAAGATTTAACACCAAATTTGTGAAATGTTTTTAACGAATGCTTTTATTTTTGCTGCTACACAGCATTTCAGAATTTGGGGAAGAATAAATTCAAACATTCCAGGCACTGGCAATATGTTTTATCAGTACATGAAAAAAATCCCACTGCCAATCTTCCTTTTCATTAATCTTCTTTTTACTCTATTTTAGCGCTGGAAACCCCCCACAACCCTCCTCATATATATGCGATGTTGTACCGTTTCTATTAATTGCATCAATCATTATCTGTTATCTGCATTTTTCCACATATTCTTCTACTTATTGCTCGGACTATCGGAGATAAAAAGTGAAATAAATTGACACCTTGCAAACATTTTCTGTGAAAACCCTCCTCAACCGTCCCCGTACACCCACCTTCTCTTTCTTGAAATTTTTTCATCCATCCTTACCACACCACACCTCTTCCTAATGGGTATACATGACTATTCTTTGAAATGCCGTCATTTTATAGGAAGCAAACAATGCCAAGCGCAACAATACCATTCTGAGTCAACAAAGACTCATAATTAGCGATTTTGAAACAATGCATCGATGAACATCGTGTACACGTCATATGAAAAAGAAATAACAATGCATCAATGAACATCGTGTACACGTCATATATGAAAAAGAAATAACAATGCCGATGGATTGTTTCTATGCGTTTTCCTTGTTACCTTTCGAAGTATGACCAAACGGCCATTTGGTATACAGGTGAAACATGTAGACTGAGAGATCTACTTTGCTTTATTAAGCCAAACATCAGAGTAAATCCTTAAATACATGCATGAAACCACTTGGAAGAAAAGAGATAGATTAATCTAGAAGAAGAAACTAAAGAAATTTAGATATATTAGTTCGTCAGTTTAATCAATCATTCTATATTTTTTTCTTTAGTATCACATTAGAAGGAGGGGAATCTATTATCCCTTCTCTGTAAATATTATTTTCTCAAGCAGCATATGAAAGGAGCAACTTAAGGTCAAATAGCGTTAGATTTGCTCACAGCGCCAGCAGTGGTCTCTATTAAGAATATAAATATTTTATAACCAATTGGTCACAGTGATCGTGCTATGCGTTCTTGGGAAGGATCTAATTACATTGATCCTCCGATTAAAACAGGTTATATGTTGAACTACAAAGCTGGAAATTACGATCAATTTAAGAGAATACTATCTTTGATCTTATGGTATCAGTTAATGAAAGGGGAAAATGTCAGTAATGCACGAAAATATTTAAAAGTGTTTAAATGAGGTGGTACCTGAATGTATCCCTATTGTTCTAAGAATAAATAGGTTAGAAGTGAAATTAAGCAAGAGATCCACATGAAGAAGATGTGGAAAGAATATCGTGAAAATCAGAGTGAGTGAAGATATGAAATATATAAAGCTCAGGCCATAAAAGTGACGAGTATTACGCGATAAACTAAAATGGAGTAAGAAAATCAATTAACCATGAAAGCTAAAGGCAATCCTAAAGAATTTTATCGTTATGCTGCAAGCAAAAGAAAGAATGCATGTGGAAGAACAACTTTATAGAATGGAGATGGTAACGAGTGTCGGACGTTAAGGAAATTGTTCAGTTAATGAGTGCTCACTTTGTTAAAATATATCAATCTGATGTATATAACATGGTGCACAGTGCTACTGCTACGTTGGATGAAGAGTTACAGGTTTATAAAAACGAGGTTGAAGAGCTGTTCCATAACCTGGATAAGAATTTGTCTACAGGGACAAATGGAATATCAGCCTGTTTGCTAAAGGAATGTATAGCTGAATTGGCTACGCCTTTCACATGTTTGTATAACTTGAGTCTTAGCTCAGGAATGTATGATAGTTCCATTGCACAAGGGTGGTGCAAAAACTGATGAGTGTTTGCACCAACCGTTCCATCAGTATCTCTCCTATGTTAGTGAAGATTTTAGAGAGGTTGGTAAGAACTTGCATACAGAAATGGGTAGACAAACAAGCTATACTCTGCAAGTAGCATCACGGGTTTACTAAAGGAAAGTCATGTTTTAGCAATTTGTTCATATTTTATAACAACGTTACGTCCGAGTTGGATAATGGGAATGGATACACTATGAACGTTGGATTTTTCTAAGGCATTTGATAGGATACTACCCGAATTGCTGTTGCATAAACTTGAGAATATGGGATTGGAATATAAACTCTTCACTTGAATGAGGGGATGGTTAACAGACAGATAACAAAACGTGGTATGCAGTGAGTGTGAATCTGCCGATTTAAGGTGACCAGTGGTGTATTTCAAGGTGGTCCTTGGACCATTATTTAATATTTTAGTGTATTAATTACGGTTTCGAATTACTATTATCGGTAAAGTATGGATCTATGTGTGAGGGTAAATTAGGATTAGAAATTAGGATTAGTATCCTATTACGTATCATGATTTTTAAACGTTAATTATTTATTTTATTTGCTTCGCCTCTAGACTGCTGAGGACACTGAAACGCAAATACCCTCGTTTGAGTAACACCTTAAATGTGTGTAATTTCCGTACTCAAGAAGAGGCTGATGTAAAACAAGTTTTAGAAAAATGTAGCTTACTACAAACATTTTAAAATATGGGTAAGGATACAAATAAAAAGTAGAACTTCAAAAGAAGGAAAATCGAACTGAAATTTGCGAATAAGGCGTTTTTGCATTGCTATGCTGGTTCGACTCCGGAGGCAAATAAAAAATATGATGGAGTCTATCGTTATTAGTTTGTGATTCAGCGATTTAGATAACAATATATAAATTATATATTATATAATTTAATATAATTTATATAACAATTGTATTATTATAAGCTATTATTGTATTGTATTTTGTCAAAGATCAGACGCTCACTGCCCGGCAATAAGCAAAAGGAAACTAGCAAATACTTCGGAGGATTTCTCACAAATAACTAAACAATGAAGATCATCGATTCGTGTACTCGTGCATGCTTGTGTACAATTATAACTGACTGTATAAAATAAACGAAACAAACAAAGATGAATTGAGTAAACAACCAAAAACCTTTCTTACTGTGTGTATCGCAATTTCTTTGATATCAGAAGATCTGATAGGAAACCAGAAATAAAATATTGTGTTCGACCTGCCGTCAAATTCTGTATTACAGCAAAAGGCACTAAGGTCATACGAAGAAGTACAGAAAGTTTTCTAAAATGTGAGTAATTTTGGAGGAAAACGGTTTGTTCTGATTTAGTCCAAATAAAATTCCGTTTCGGTAATGAAGTTGATTCCTTCGTTTAGCGTAGAAGGATGCAAGGATCACGAGGTTTATACTACCCAGTATAATGCCATACTTTCAAACCAGAATCATGTTATCGTTTGGCAGTCACTTCTGTCTGTAAACTGCGTGTATTCCATGGCCGATTTGTCTGTTTTAATGCATAAAATACGTAATTTTTACAAATAAATCATTCTACTGTCTTAAACCTGATCATCTGCTCTCCAAACGTAACCAAACCACTCAATTGATATTCTTCTTATAAATGATGAAATGTTCGACCTTCGAAACAGGTTTCTAGTTCCACATTATTTCTTCATTCATATAGTCTAGTATTTTGATTTTAATATGCTCCAACATTTTTTCTTAGTAACTTTCTTAAAAATGAGATAAGTTTTCTATTATCTCCCTTTGTAGATAATCATGGTTCGTAATCATCGACTAATATTAGTCATAGAAAATTTAAATAGTTTTCTATGGATTTTCCTGATAATCTTCTACATTTAAAATATAAAATAAAGTAAAATATTATCACTGCAAAATTTACTGGATATTTTTCAGTTGCAAAATATCTACAATTGGCTTTTTGAATTGTATGTCTTTACGGATCCTTGAAATGTACACATATTCAGTCTTTTCCTAATTTTTGACAAAAATCAGGAAAAAAGCTGAAAACTCCTATCCTTGTAAAATATCCGAAGGAAACTAAACTTAGAATGGTTTAACATATTTTTTATGAATTCCATACATATACGATAACATCTGTTCATTCAGAGTGCGAAATAAATTTGCCACATATAAACGGACAAAAAGAATCTCGTGAGAGTTGATCATCGTGTGTTTGCAGTGTAAAGTCAGCAAAACTGAATAGAAATTATGAGAAAATGCCTACTCTGGGCGTAATTAACAATTTCTTACTGATTAAAGCAAATAATTCCTTATATTTATTTATAGTTATTTCAGCATAAAAATATTATTTATTTATAAGATTTATTTATTTACTTATAGTCAATATATCATTATATGTTAATACATTATCATTAATATCCCACAATATCATTTATTTTAAAATTAAAATGAAAGAAAGTAATTATGACACTTTACTCCCCATGTGATGGCCCAAATAAGAATAGCGCCACTGCAGCCCATGCATGTCGTAAGATACGACTAAAATGGGAGGCAGAGTTTCGCTCTCTTAGATTTCTTACGGAATTTTGCTCTCGGTGAGGGGGGGCTTAGATTTCGGGGGGTTTGCCCTGAGAGAGCATTTTGAGTCTCTGGGGAGGGTGCATCTCCGGCGTGGCCCACGAGAGGCCTTGTCGATGGATGCTTTTCGCTGGAATATGAGCGGTTCTTCTCAGTGGTGGGGGTCCCGTCACTGAGTGGAACCAACGCTGAGTTGGATGGTCTTTCGGCCATTCGTAGGGTGTGGTCTGGGGGGATTGTCTTAATTTTTAGAGAGAGCTTTATTTACATACCAGCCCATGCATGTCGTACGAGGCGACTAAAATGGGCACCCAGGGAGAGTAACGGATAGCAATGCTGTAGCCAATGATGCTCTAACTGAGGCTTGGCTATTTCACTTACCCTCCTGCCATGATCACAGCTTTATATAGCTCAATAACACCCTATCCTTCACTGTCCTCTACAGATAACGGGGAATATGAAAAGCCTTCTTGCTTTTCATACTCCCATCTAGCCAAAAAAAAAACAAAAAATGCCACTTTGGACCTATTTGGATAATAGATGGCACTGCTGTAGCCAATAAAATTTTAACTGAGGCTTCTTGGCTATTGCCGTTATCCCGCCATGACCAGAGCTTATAGATGGATAACACCCCATCCACACATTTTCTTCTACAGATAACGGGGATTATGAAAGCATATTCGCTTCAACCATCTAGCCAAAAAAAAAAAAAAAATTATAATTTGTGCGCATTCAATTCTCATCTTCAAGTTGCTAATATATTATTAATTATTAATACTGATTAATGTATAGACAAATATTAATTAAACATCGACATAACTATCTCAGACCAAATACAAATGTATTACTCTCTCCCATTACACTCAACGTTAAGTGATATTCGTCAAAAAACTAAACAATATCAAATGTAGACACTCGTCTTGATATTATATTTTGATAATCTTTGTTTTTATACATTTTGCAGCTAAAAAAGATGCCCAATCCTTTTCAAGTCGCCACACACACACACACACACACACACACACACACACACACACACACACGGTGATCCTTTTGGAATATACAAACCGCAGAAAATATGAACTAGATTTATTGACATTTACTCATCTAACTAGTAAAGACAGGATAAGTGATGTCTCTCTACTTAATGTTGACATCGCTCTTTCTAATGAGAATAGAGAAACAGAAAGTAGCAGTTTTACTCTTTTCCACACCACCTCGGAGGTTGAGTATTAGGCGTGTTTTTTTTAACGTGGTATCCCCAGTTGGTCTATTCCACTAGCTGACCAATTGAAAAGCTTGGTCAGAAATAGATGAACATAATTTTTCTAATAAAGAATTTCAATTTGAGGATTTAAAAATTTCAATTTGTTTTTCTTCTTACTTTCGCGAATTTGATTCGTAGTTCATCCACTTTCTAGGTCTTCTAGAAATTGGGTGAACTATTTCAATCATTTACAAGAGAATGGCATCCTCTTCAAAAGAGATCTTCCAATCAATCTTGAATTAACCTCTGTAAGTAAAGTACATACTCAAAATTGTTTTATGCTGTCTCTCCAGTCGATTCTTGTTCGCCTCTTTTTCGAGAACTTGCAGTGAAGGGACATTAGATCTCGTGATATTACCAAGTCAGATGAGCTGTTTCCTTCGACTCTTTGTTACGATGCACCGGTAACGAACTGATTTTTTATCGTACGTCAAAATTAGTGAATGATCGATGTATGGTATCATTATCAAACGTCTGTAGCATTACATTTCAAATGCCAGCATTTCATCTGTTTTCATCTTCTTTTATGAGAGTTCAAAATTCCGCTCCATATAGGAGTACAGAATTAACTTTTGTATCAGTAATACATAATCTAGTGTTATGCTTGTCATATGTCTATAGTGATTTTAATTTTTGGAGTGGCATTTTCAAATTTTTTTGTAGTATTCTGTTTTGATCTTTCATATTTATTAAACATGTTTCTTAGGCATTCAAAGTGCTCAAATTCTTCTACAGATGTATCTCCGAGTGGGGTTCTTTCAGCGTTTGCTAAACACGTCCTCGTTCCTCGTTGGTTAGAGAAATAGGTATTTGTAATTCTTTTTGATTTTGAGTACTTGAAGATCAACATTATTAGCAGACGTTAAATGGTTCATTCTTCTTCCTCCTACTGTATTTTCATGTCTGAAAATACTTTGCTTGTAAGGTGTTTGCTGTTTCCTTTTTTCCTGGAATGGTAATAAGAATAGCTGTGCTCCAATCTTTTAACTAGATTTCAATGTTCTACACTTGGCAAATTTGATAAAGTGGACTAACAATAACTTCTAATCCTTCTTTAAGCAGGTACTGTCAATTTATCTTAAAATAGCTCATTCTTCTTCTTCTGTAAGTGTAAGATAATTTTTATCATTGAGACAATTTTATTTAAATATTGGTAGTTCAAGTCATCGTCAGATTTGAATATCTTACTTGTATACTCATACCATCTTTTCAATATTTTTTTTTTCGATGCTGATTTTTTCGCTCTTTCCTTGATGGCCTTCCAGTCTTTCTCGCTGTTCATCTCAAGCATGTGATCTGTTTCCTTTGGTAAATTCATTATTATTATTTTTTGTTTTTTGTAGCTTAGGTCTTCAGTAGTTAAACATTTTATTTTTTCTTCCTTATTCAATGAATGTTCTTATGGTTTGTTTTACATTTTGCAATACCAAATGAGTGGTCACACTTTATTTCCGCTGATGGGTAGCTGTTTTTGGTTTTTGCATTTCTTCTTCTGAAAAGGAGCTATCTAAAAGCCTGAAAAACTATACATCGTCATCAGACATTGGGAGAATGAGAAGAGTGCGCTGTGCTTAGAGAACCACTATAACAAGTCGCACAAATGACCAATCTTCTTATATCTACAAGAATCGTGGTCTGAATATGAAAAATGAGACACATCCTGACTCAGAAATCTTAGTGGGAAAACTTCAAATGTGGACCACTGAATAACCCCCCCTCCCCCCTCCCCCCTCCCCCAAAGATGAAAACAGCCATAAATAGCCCTATCCCATATTACAATACCTCAGGGAATCCAAATTACGTTTGGAAACTTCCACAAATCCGTTTGTGGTTATTAACATCCAATTCATACTTAGCTGTTGGCAACTGAATATTAATTCAGCCCATTGAAAATACTTATATCATTAATGTAGGTGACATCTCAATCTCTCATTATCACATGAAGATAGATATGCATTAGGGTGTTAAGGAGTGCATTTCTTAAACTTATAAATAAAGCCTCCATTATACCAATATGAACAACCCACTCTTCAGACCACACAAGAAATGCTTGACTTCAATTGATTTCACCCTCAGCTTACCCGATTTACAGTAAAACAGTGACATATACCACAATAATTTCAAAACTCAAACGGAAGTCCATTCAAATTTCTGAAAATAACCATCGTTATGTGAAAATATCTTCCTTGACCTGGAAGGATTAACCACTACTAGAACGTGTCTTTCATTTAAGGAAAATAAGTCAGACTCATCATTCTGGACCTAATCATCTTCAACGGAAAACATCACAGATTCTCCTTGAAATCTACTCAAAAACGTAGGCCCTTCGCACATGTCACCCCAGTCCTTGTGAAAATGGAATCTTTGTTCTGCATTTATACATTGAAAAGAATTTAAACAATTAAAATCAGTTTGCAGGAAATAAGTTGCAATAAACATAATAAAAAGTAATATGAATTGTTCTGTGATATGACATTATAACAACGAATTTATTAAATAATTTAGAATTGAAATCACAATCAGTAACAAAGGAGAATTGCGCCAAATTTCTGTTTCTTTCCTGTTCTTGCAGATCACTAATTAAACGAGGTATTTTTATAGAATTAATTAACTGTTGATCGCTTTGTTTCCAGTCTACATTGCTCAAAATGAAATGTGTCAGTTGGAGCCACAGGTGATATTCTTTCAATACCGTTGCTCTTTTTTTTTTTTTTTTACAAATTCCGACTTATATGGCTTCCCGTCCTCCTGTGTATAGCAATATAGCAACACACACACACACACACACACACACACACACACACACATATATATATATATATATATATATATATATATAGGGTGTTCGGGATAAATTTGACATATTTATAATTAATTATATTTTTCCGTAAGTTACATGTATTAACACAGACTTCTCTTCATTTAAAAGTTTGGACCCTTCTTCATTCATATACAAGATGTCAGAAAGGATGGATAGCTGGAACCCACCTGAATCATGGAAGAGAATAACTTGTATCATGATGATTCGTGCCCGCCATCAAAATAAGGATATTACGACTGCTGCCCAATGCTCCCTGAATACAGTAAAAACAATCAGGCATGAACTAGAGACTTGCAATGGTGACTACGAGGATGTAGCAAGAAGAAAGATCCCTAGCAGACGATCTGATTGCGTTCGTACAGCAGAATTCCTCGCAAATCTGCAGGAACAGGTGTTGAAGAACCCTGGCATTGGAATTCGGGCTTTTTTCGTGGAGTTGCTAACTGTAGTCAAGCCCTGGATAACAAGGGTAGCCAATGGTAGGCCGTATGTATGGCAGCAGGATTCGGCCCCTTGCCACACCTCTGGGAAAAGTCAAAAATGGTTGTCTGAAAATTTCTACGACTTCACCAGTCCAAATGTTTGGCCTCCAAACTCCCCAGACCTTAACCCCATGGATTATTTTGTATGGGGCGCAGTTGAAAAAGACACCAATCGCACTTCCAGTAATACAAAAGCCCAGTTAATGGATAAAATTAAAACAGTTTTTGCGGCCCTTCCCAGGGAGACTGTAGCATCAGCTTGTTCGAGGTTCCGAAGCAGAATTGAAGCTGTGATCGATGCTAATGGTGGTTATTTTGAGTAAATCTTGTTGATAGTATTGTAATTAACTCTGCCTGTAATGTTTTTTTTGTCAATTCATTAAATTTAATAGATACAAAGAAGATTTTCTTTTTCCTTACGAAACTGTCAAATTTATCCCGAACACCCTGTATATATATATATATAATTTAAATGACTGAAATACCAAGAATAATAAAGAATAAGGTTTAATGGGGACACTAATAGTTTCGTTGGTAAACCAACTTCTTCAGGTGTCAAAGTACAAAGAATTATACACAGTAATCCGACAGAAACATTACATAATAACAACAACAGATCTACTAGAAACTGTAGTAAAGTTAAATTGGAGTCCGCGCTACAATTCCAGCTGTATGTTTATACGTGCGTGTGATATCGCGAGCACGCCAGCACTGGACAACAGAGCTGTGCGAATCAGGTGAACTGTAGCTAAGACTGCTGCTATTTATGTGGGTCGAATCGAGGGTGATTTCTTTAGAGTCAAGAATACGTGTTTCAAGTTCATCATAACATTTGTGAATATTAGAAGTTTGAGACCAGTCTATTTGATGTTGGCGGCCTTCATCAGAGTTTATAGAGAACGTGGCTGGCGAGAGCGCTAGCTCGGATTCTGTTATAGGATATATCTATTTTGTGCTCTTCAACACGGAGAAGGATAGATTTATCAGTCACTCTGTAGTAAGGTTTTCCACAATTACAAATAATCTTGGGAACTGAAGATGGTGATGTTTTTTTTTAGCTTGACTAAGGATAGAACAGAGTTCAGGAAAAGTAGAGAAACACGTTTGATGTTGAACTTTTTTAAAATTTTAGCCAGTTTGGGGGGAGGGGAGCAACTGATGAAAGGCAAGGGGATGTAATGTCTGGGGGTAGTAGAATCTTCATTAGTTGGTTGACGACGGCGAAAAAGATTTTTCTCAATTTTTTTAAAGTAAAACTATTATTAAGAAAGGACCTTTTGAGGAAATTAAGTTCATTTTGAAGCTCTACATCGTCTGATAATAAGGATCTTGCCCAATGTGCAAGGGTGAAAATAATGCCAAATTTCTGTGGAGGGTATTGGTGAGAGGATGCATGAAGGTATCTGTCTGTATATGTTGGCTTCCTAAAGATTGGAATTTTAATATTATCAGAGTACGTTGTAAGTTTTATGTCTAAAAAAGAAAGACAATTTTTAGATTCTAGCTCATAGGTGAATTTAATCTTGTGATGATTATTTAGATGATCCAGAAAAACTTTGAGGTCATCTAGGCCGTGTTCCCATATAAGAAAGGTCATCTAGGCCGTGTTCCCAATAGCCGTTACCCAGCCATGAACTAGAGGTTTTAGCTCAATAACACCCCGTCCACACAGATTTTCTTCATTCAGATGACGGGATAAAGAGTCAAGGACTCAGTCCATCTCCCAGTTCTTTTAAGAACTTTAAGAACTTAATAAGGCACATAACCGATTTCGGATGAGTTTTCTAAGATAAGTTCCGAGATCTGGTTCACGAAATTTTGAAGCTTGCAGTTAGAAGGAACAAGTGGAAATTTCGCATGTCCACTGGAAATTGAATATTTATTCGAATAGAAGCGAAAAGCTCAGTGTTGGAGCAAATTGACCTACAAACAATATCAGTAAGAATGAGTACCCGCTTTCCCTATCTTCATTTTCTTTAAATGCAGTTGACTGGTGAACTCCAATTTGGTTGGCTTACTTTAATCTTCGAGCCTTCAGATAATTAGAAAATTATTATGATTCGTATTTTTTTTCCTGAGAGAAAATAGCTGCAGATTTGTTAACCCAGTTTCTGTCAAAACAATTTAGGATGCAGTCTTCCGGATCTTTGACGGCATTTCAGTGGATGTTTGTTCTAAAGTTTTATTTTTATTTTTATTTTTATTTTATTTATTTATTTTTAATCCGTCTTTTATCTGTACCAAGTAATAAAACTATGGAAATGATTGTATACAATCACAAAAAAAGTTTGTGTCTTTCAATAACATTATTTTAAAAGGCGACGCTATTCACAACAATTTGAAGGTGGTGCCCTTTTTATCTTCATATTTTTATTATTCCTTTCTTGGGGTACTGTCTGTAACCCCAAGTCATTACTATCTAAATTTTACAAGCTTAATTTATTCATCACAAAACTAACACAGACTAACTTTAGAAGTACTTTTTAGACCTCTAAAAACTTTTGACTATTCTATGATATTTTATTTAAAATAAAATAATAATAATAAAAAAAAACTGGCGATGTTTTCACAAAGTTCTGGGCTTGAGCCAATATTATTTATAAATTATATCAATGATTTCTGTGGCCTACACTGATCAAGTAAAGTAAATACCTTTGCAGATGGCTCCGCACTGATTTTTACTGCGAATTTTATAATTGAAATACAAAATATTGTCACCGCAGATCTTAAAATAGTGACGAACTTATTTAATGATACTATAAGGTTTAATTCAATGTAAATAGAAAATGTGAATAATATAACTTATTTAGGAATACAAATAGACAGCATCTTAAGCTGGAAACAGAAGTATGCAAAAGTGTAAGCTTTATGTTATCTCGAGTCTTCTTTTTACAAAGATTCTTAACTGTGGCAAAGTTAAGAACATTATATTTCGCCTAGATACAAACTGCTGTTATACAGCACGGTATACTAAGCTGGGGAGGATCATACCACACTGACACTATTAACCTCTTTTCAAAATAACTTAATACGCATTTTAATCAACAGTAAATGTACAAAAACTACAATGAACACCAAATAGATCCTACTACTTAGACCACTATATATTTACAGGTTGCTATTCTTCCTAAAGTCTGACAATCAGCACGTTAGCATTTACAAAAGACACTTCTACAGAAAAGCGGGCTTAAAATATTTTATTCCAAAAGCGAAAAAAAGAAATAATACAAAATACTATATATATTTGGCTCCAAAAACTTGAACGGCATACCGCTCTTAATAAGAAACGAAAACAACATGAACACACACAGAAATTTGATCAGAAAGTACTTAAATTTCTATAAAAATATTGAACATTTGTTTACAATAAGTATATGAAATGATGAATTAACTAATGCAAAGATATTCAGTTAATTAGTGATCTCCATTTTCCTTACTGTGTGTGTGTGTGTGTGTGTGTGTGTGTGTGTGTGTGTGTGTGTGTGTGTGTGTGTGTGTGTGTGTGTGTGTGTGTGTGTTTCAGATTTCAAGCTGAAGGAGTGTTGACCAGCATTTGTTCATCTAACAGCATCACCGAGAGTTATATCAACAACAGCCTTTTAGGTTGTTTAGCAAATTAGTGCGAGTTATCAAAATAGATTTCAAGAACATTATATTCTTTATTTATCATCAGCCGTTCTGCAGGATGGACATTCCGAGTATATTAAATTCCATGAGTCTGCACAGCTTGGACTCATAGAACATGTCATCAGACATCGAGTCGTTTTGAATAAAATCCTAGTTCTTCAAAAAAAGAAGTTCTCTCTTAGAAGACTTATGCAATGAAAGTTATGAAACTTTATTCCACTGACCAAATCTGAACCCAAATGATGGACAAAAGTTATCCTTAATAAAGGAAACAGTTCGTGTCCATACATCTAGATGTGTGCAATATTTTTCTTTTTGCAAAATTAATAATATATCTCTTGTTTAAAAATTAGGCAAGTTAGGACCTTAATGCATTTTTGACCATGTTACTGCATGTTGTTATCTGCGTGTAGGTTACACGTTTTCATGGAACATTCTTCCAGACTGTTTAATTTAAAATTCACACTGAGGATGCTTTGGATAAGAAACGTTTAATGAAACTAAAAGTGCAATAGGTTATCTGTTTGTGAATCTCCATAGCTGAATTGGTTTCGACGATGTATTCGGTTAGAAAGATCTGGGTTCGAATCCCATCTAGAAAAGAACTTTCATTAGGGTATTTTCTCTGCACGGGAGTAAATTGGTATTATACTTAAGTAGGAGTTTTTTCCCCAAAATTCCGGTTTTTCAAACTGTCCAGAACACGTGGATTTACATGTGACGTAGACAAGGGGATAAACCCCTTATAGCAGAAGCATGGCTATTACGAAATCCGAGGATGAATATGACGATTATGTGAGCTTAAAGGCACGTTGAGAAATGTAGAAGTAATTTTGCCGTTATTATTTCTTTAATGACAATATCTAAACCAGTACGCATGGAAGTATCCTTATATTTGCCCACCTCATAAAGTAAGATATCATCAAAATATCATTGCGTTACTTTCACTTCTATTTCTTTCAAATTTCATGAAGTTGATCAAACAGAAAACCTGCTAGTTATCCGGAGACCCACCGGCTACGTAATGACCAGTAATAGGATGTTACGATTGAAAATCAACAGAGATCTCCCAGCACATTCACATCAAATGTGAATAGTGATGGCTGCATCACTATTCACATTTAGATACAAGACAAGGAAAGGTTCGCTAAAAAAATTCATGCGACTGCGTTAGACATTTCCAGGCATTTCATCCAATAAGGAGAAATTTCGCCACCATCTTACTATATGCTTCTTGCAGTTTTGAATTATATCCATATTTTCTGTCTAATCATTCATATATTGGGTGTCTTTCTCACTCTCTCTTCAGAATACTCCACCAATCATAGCGGATGTGGATGAAGAACAGCTGCATAGAATGACTCGCAGCTGTTCTTCATCCACATCCTTCTATGTACGAAGGACACTCTCAAAGACACACACATTCTATTCGTAGTTTTGTAATGGTAATATATTCTATTCCTTTTATTGTTCATTCGATGACTACTATTGTGAACAATCTTTCCAAACTTCAACATCATCCGCGATCGATAACGCGTTGCCATTTTTAGTGTAATATAGACAACATAGTGAAAAATACCTGTGACCGAAACTCTGTCCTGTATTATTTCCCTATAGAAACATTCCACTTCACCACACATTGCTACCGATACTATCCAGATCTCCCGATAACATCAGATTTCTCTTCTAGGTCTGAATTACTATTCTAACCTTTCCTGTCTTAAACTCATCAGCATCCAAAGACCTAGTATTCTCTGTTGGAAACTTTCGGTATTGGGAATACATTTTAAAGTAAATAAAGAGTTGAATAAAAATAAGCAATTTTAACCCTACAAGTTTTGTAAGTCGTAAAACTTACATCATCAGGAGTACTGCTACAAAACTGTTTTACACAACAAAGGCCTATTAACAATTAATCACACACATATTAGATATTTTTGATAACTTCACAACTATAACATATAATTGATAAACCAGAATATAAATGAAAAATTCTTTATTGTATGCGTGTTGGAACATTGCTGGTCGTTGCTATCACGCGTGCCATATCCTAGGTCCGTTGCAATTAAAGTTTTGATGAAAACAGACAATACTTGATGTAAAATTAAGCCTTGATTTTTATTGCATTGTGTAGAGATTCTAAGCATTTGAGAGAATCTTTAAATTTTCTTGTAAAACAGTTAATATTAATGTGTGGCATTTTTATTTGTTGCCAAACTACTTGAATGGCCAGTGGTAGTCGTGTGGAATGCCAAACCTGATTTATGCTCTCTTCTTTCTTCGACGCCTTTTACGCGTTCAGACATGCGAATCTCCCACGACCTTTCCGTCTGGCTTACATAGCAAATTCCACAAGAACGGTGAATCTGATAGACGCCTGGTTTTTTTCATGGGATGATATGAAGGTTTTGGTGGATGTAAGAATTTGGAGATTTTATTGCAAAAATAAAAAGCCTCATTGATGTTGTAATCACGAAGCAATTTTGCTACATTGGAATGCAAGCTGTTCAGATAATCTTTGAAATTAAACAATTCATCCATAGTTCTTTAACAAATAACGAAAACATCGTCAATGTAACTTAAACAAATCTTTGGTTTCTTCTGATAATTTTTTTCACTGCATTTGTTTCGAAATTTTTCATAAACCGTCAAACTGTTTATGAAAAATGGAGAAACACACAGTAAGTGTGACAATAAGCAATGCGGGAACCATTGCTTATTTTCATTAAACTCTTTATTTACTTTAAAATGTGCTCTCAATACCGAAAGGCTTCTAACAGAACTGATATGCCACAATAAAACTTACTTTTACACCTGTATTCTCTTCCAAAGTGTGTTACTATTTCTCATCTGCAGAATTTCTAACGCTATATAAATTCCAATTATGTTTATTTTTGTCTTCCAGTGCAGAAACTTCGAAATATTTCCAAGATTGGTCATGGGGTTGGAATTCTGAATTACCTAAATTTTATCTACAACAATAATCAGAGCTAGACAAATACTCTCGCCGACTCACGTGGTGAGTGAATTTTGCTAGCTGGCAAGTACTAACAGAGACTGGAGAAAGTGGAATATTCGTTAAAAACTTTAATAAACAAATAACTTCTCGAAATAACGTACACTATACCTAGTCATAATAAAATGGGACTCCTATTGAGTTATTGGAATATATGATTAAAATAGGGGCAGGAATAATAATAATAATAGTAATAATAATATCCTTAGCACATATCCTTATTGCACATGCGTGATTAACATAAAAAATTAAATTAATAAAATTATGCATTTGGATGTTTGATCTTTAAGCTATTTTCCGATTCAACATTGCAAAAATTATAATATTTCTCTTCCCAAGATTAAGATTAAATTTTATAACATCATAGCAGATTACAGATAAAAACAGGTATATTCATCCCTAACAAAGTAAAAGCTAAATATATTTATTTTGGCAAAATAAATCATATAAAAATAAATTTATAAAATCAATCAGCTAACGCCTTTTTGTTCCCGTATAGGGAGTAGATGAGGCCGTTTTAGCCCTATCTAACTTTTTGGAGACTGAGTGGGCAGTTCAATCTCCACTGATAGCAAATTAGAGCTAGCTGGCCCAAGGCTAGCACTGATTAATCGGTACGCAGTGAAGAAGGCCGCTAATAAGTGCCGCCGTCTCGTGGTCCCTAATCGTAACACAATATTTTTAATGTCTGAAAATAGTGTAGGTTCGACTGGCGATTTTCCTGAGTTTACGAGACGAAAAACCCGAGTTTCGTTTCCTGGAGAAAAAACCTGTTTGCCGGTGCCAAAGATCGACTAATTCAGGAACCAGTAGAAAGCAGTTGGCGACAAGACTCGAACTTGTAAGTCTTTCTGCGTGCGGTCAAGCGTAGTAGTATGCAGATGCCACTTCTAAGCTACACAGGCTCTTATGTAAAAATAGTAAGTAGATTTAAAATAAATAATAGATAGTTTTAAATAGTAGATAGTTTACTATTATATAAAACAGTAAATATTAAAGATCCAATAGTATTCTAAACTTGAATAAATGTAAAATCTTGAAAGTTTCGAAAATTTGAAGAGAAAACCTATAAGAATACAGTCCGCGGCATTAGAATTGCCTTAGCTCGCATTAGTTAAAAGACACGAACGCTGCCCAAGCGCCCGTATATTCACCTTTTATTAGGTTTTGCTGGCGTGACAGCTGTTTCGAACTGGTTGGTTGTCTACAAGAAGAAATCTTGCTCTCTTAAGTTGTTTTCTCCTCTAGTGTGAGACCACTAGTCTGCTTATCACAGTGCTGAAGTGGTTTGAAGAAGGTTCATACTTGATCTCTAGAGCAACATTTCTGGATTATCTGACCATTAGCCCAACAACTATATTATCATGTGCCATAGGGGTTTACTATCTTTCGTGTGTGGGTAAAATATACACAGATTCGTCCAACTTTTGTTGTTTACACTATAGATATGCCTTTGTTTTACATAATCTCCCCGCTATGAATCATCTGAATAAGAAAATTGAAAGAGTTCGACAAATTTTAACACAGATGCTAAGTACTCAATTACATTGCATTTCATTCACATGATGTGGATTTATTACTGACAGTTCGATTCGCAAAAAACTAAAACTGAAGCAGATGAACATCACCTTCTGTGATGTTCATCTGCCGGAAAAATTTCACCAGCCGGAATAGATTCAATAAAATTATTCCGGCACATTTTGCTCCTCTATGTGTTGAAAACTATTCTCTTACAGCCAAATTGAGGTAGTTAAATATGTTTCTGTATTCCATATAACAGATGATACCACCTTGTTAGCAGGATGCAAAGAAAATTTGGGGGAACTTATTATGAAGATTAAAGAAGAAAGTGCTGAATATGGCCTTAAACTTAACCTCAAAAAGACAAAAGTTATGGCAACTGAAGTTAATGATTTTGAAGTAGATGAGGAGAAAATGAAAGTGGTTAACAATTTTTTGCTCCTAGGATCCCGAATTGATAAAGATGGCTATTACACTGAAGAAGGTAGAAGATTATTAATCTGAAAGCAAGCAATGACAAATTTAAGCAAGATCTTTAAAGATAAAGATATTACTTCGCATTATCCGAATCATGAAAGAAATAGTATTCGCTGTGGTGCTGTATGGATGTGAAAGTTGGACCCTGAGGAAGAGTGAAAGAAGGAAGATAGATGCGTTTGAAATATGGAGATGCTTACTAAGAATACCATGGACTCAAAGCAAACCAATAAATCAGTGATAGACAGAATAAAGTCAGATTGCTCTTTCGAAGCTCTGATCATCAAGAAAAAATTGTCATACTTCGGACATATTATGCGAGCAAATCACAGTCTGGAAGAGATGATGATGATGCTTGCTAAAGTTGATGGAAGCAGGAGAAAAGGAAGGCCAAGAATCAGATGTGTGGATGGAGTTAAAGAAGCTACTGGAATGCTCTTTCAGATTCTGAAAGATATGGCCAGGAACAGATCTGAATGGAGAGTGTATGTTCATAGAGTCAGGAGTCGAAAACGTCTCGATGGAACACAACACACTCAAATTCCAAATAACAAAACAGAAATTTACATTTAATATTGATAAATGTTCTGAAGCAGCAGTTATAGAGATTTTGACAACGAATCACGAAATCATTTTGGCAGTCCTTAAAAGGACTGACTTAAAGAGGCGAAGCAAGAGTGCTTTTCATATTCGCAGTTATCTGTAGAGGACTGTGTAAGGATAAGATGTTATTGAGCTATTAAAGCTTTGATCATGGCAGGAGGGTAACAGCAATAGCCGACCCTCAGTTAGAACTTCATTGGCTACAGCATTGCCATCCATTACCCTCCAAGGGTATTAATCAATCAACGCATCTCACGGTCGATTAATCAAGCTGCAGTATCAAATTGTCATAATATTCATAAAAAATATTTTAAAAAATAAATGGTGCATTACTAAATTTTATTTATTTTTTTTAAGAAATTTAAAAGAATTAAATTTTCTTTAAAAATTTAATTTTCTTTATGAATGCATTATTTTTCTATTTTAAATATATGTTTAGAACTCAGCGTGGTTCGTAATTTAATTTTATAAATTTCCTGTTGACTATTCTCTTCTCACAAATGGAGATTCAGCATTTATTTCAGTGGCTATTTCCCTTTTTTATAAATGGTACGACATCCTGGTTAGTTATGAAAACGAAACGTACATTAAGAGGTAGATGAAATGTTTCGCCATTAATGCAGTGAGTTATATCCCACTTTCTATGCCTGTAATAATCGATTTGCATACAAAGCTGAAAAAAATAATCAAATAAAAAAGTATACTTTAGGGGGGAAGAATAAATACTATTTATTTTTTAGTTTATCTCTATTTATATTAGATTAGTTAATATTAAATATTAATTAAATATTAACTCATCTAATAACAAATTCTTTGGCACTAAATGCAGAAAGGTTCGTGGAATTAAAGATTTTATTTAAAAAAAAACTCAAAACATTATTGTTGTTGTCGAGTCCGATGAAAATCTTCTAGATATGACCGTGAGCATGTTGTAGTGCTTTGGCAATCTATTGAACTTTGCTGAAGTTGCAGGGTCGTCGCTAGAGTAGATCGCGCCCTGAGGCAAACAATTAAATATCGCTCCCGATGGATTATAAGACAAAAATATAAGAAAATCTCTAATCGCTATTTTGTTGTTATTACAAGTGAAGCATTAATGCCAAACAATTACATAATAATATTAATTAAATGTTTGCTCTACGGGAATATCGCACAATAAAACTGTTTATAAGTTCTTCGAAATTTAAATGATAAACCATGTTCGTCTCTGTCGATATAGTTGCTAGAGCAACCAATGTTTCTTGGGTCATTGCTGTTCGCAAAATCAGTTTAAGCTTGGAAAAACTTCTTTCTGCACTTGCTACGCTAATAGGAATTGTTAGCGTAGGTACGGCGCCTACCACAATATGGCTGAACGAATGCCCTTATTAAATATTTTTCCATTTTTTTAATGCTTCAGATTTTGAGTCACTATAGATGGCTATTCGATATGTGATATTTATTACTGGATTAGAGAGAGAGAGAGAGAGAGAGAGAGAGAGAGAGAGAGAGAGAGAGAGAGAGAGAGAGAAAACGTTTTAGAGCTGCTTGTATGGCTGTTAATTCGCAAGTGAAGTTTGAAGTTATTTTGCCAGCTGTGGCTTTGATTTGCGTTTCTATTCCTTCAGGTAGAGCTAATAAAATCCCTGCTCCCCCTTGATTAAGTACTTCATCTGATGATCCATCAGTGTAGGCGATGACATGGTTTGGTTTATTTAAGTGAAGTATAAGTGTTAAGTCCATTTCTTTTATTTTCATGCTCTGAATCCTTTTTGAACAAGGTTCAAGGAGATTTAAGTTAATCATTGTATTTTGTTTGGTGATATAGTGGAAAAGAGTGGCAGTTAGCTTATTTCAAAAGACAAGTGCTCTAAATCGATCTGTTTTCTAATAATTTCATGATCATATTGTAAAATAGACGGTCTCTTTAGTCTAGATAGATTTTCCTGCCCACTCAACCGGAAAACATTTTACTGCGGAGCGTTTGCTTCTGTTTTCTGGTACATGAAGCCCGTACTCTTATAAGAATTGGGCGATGGACTGAGTCCTTGACTCTTTATCCCGTCATCTGAATGAAGAAAATCTGTGTGGATGAAGTGTTATTGAGCTAAAAAGCTCGAGTCATGGCTGGGTAACGGCAATAGCCGAGCCTCAGTTAAAACTTCATTGGCTACAGCATTGCTATTTGTTACCCTGATTAGTAAGTAAAGGGTAAAATCTCAAAAAATCGGACGATCTCTAGGCCACTCCATAGTGGGCAAAAGACCGTCTATATCTCAGCGTTGGTTCCACTCAGTGACAGCCACCCCGTCCTAGCACCCCGACGGGCTCCCCGTCCTAGCAGAACCGCTCAGCGTTGGTTCCACTCAGTGTCAGCCGCCCCGTCCTAGCACCCCGACTACTGAGCAGAACCGCTCAAATTCCGAGGGAAATAATTCACCGACAAGAACCCCTCAGCGGGCCGTGCCGGAGAACACCTTCCCCGGAGACTCAAAGTGCTCCCTTAAGGCAAAAACCCTAAGGGAGCGAACTCAAAAACTCCTTACCCAGGATAATAGCAACAGCCGAACCTCAGTTAACTTCCTTGGTTCAGCATTGCTAATTGTCACCCTGGAAGTCCTAATAAATAATTTGTGAGTTCAACAAATCTTCATCATCGGCCTGTACAGTAAGATAGGCTGAGAGTCAGCAGATAGTAGGAAAGGAAATAAAGATAGAGTGCATAGTGGTAGAGTAGGTTAAAGAGGCCTCAGTTGACCTGTTTTAGCTGTTTGCCCCCCAGGGGCGTTTCTAAAACGGTCGTTGATTTTTCGCTTTACAAAAAAGGAAAAATCCTAAAAAGGAAACATGTAACAAAACAAAAACAAAAAAGTACACAGAAAAGCAAAAATTGAAAGTTAAACTTAGAGGTGGAGGAAGGATCTGGCCCGAGTGATGCAGCTCACAAGGAACTGCACCGCCTCGCTGTAAGCCTTCGCCGCTCGGGTTCTCAGGTCCTCCCCCACCTGTGATAGCTGAAACCGGTGAAGCTGTGTACAGAAACCCCACAAGGTGGTTACTGTGTCTTTCTTTTGTTGTGGGCAGTTATTATTCTTTTGGCCACCTCACTTCCCTTGGCCATGTCTAGTTTGCAGAGAGCTATGAAGAACGCCGAAGCTGCCTCCTCGTCTAAATCCTGGGCTACCTCTACTTGCTCAGGGGTGATTTTGCTGATGTCATCAACGAAAATGTCACCCCATTTTGCACTGACGATGTCAGATCCATGTTCTCCTGTGAGGAGGAGTTCAGGTTCTCCTATTTTTTTTATCGCTTCTTTGAATTTTTCTGCCATCCCTGGGATACCTCTGATGAGATGGTTGAGAGTCTCCCCTGCTTTTGCGTGAGGGACTTCTGGGTTGGCGGTCTCAGATACTTTTGCTGATTTGGGCGTTACCAACTCTTCTTCCTGTGGGCTTAATGGCCGTTTGGAGGTGTTGGTGTTCACCTCCATCTTTCCTTCTTCCCTATCTATATCATCTGTATTAGTATCTATATTGGTATTGATGGTTTCAATAGCGACTGTTTCTTCTTGTTGGATTTTACTGCTTGTGGAACTTTTTTTCCCCTTTCGGTTTTTCTTAGACGTGGAGGTATGGATTTCTGTTATATCAGGAGCAGCCTCGAAAGGAGGAGAAGCTTCCTGTGGTGTGTCATTTCCATTGCTTGGTGGAGTTGCTGGCGTGATTGCACCACCCATCCTCTCAGCAAGGGTTCTGGATGGGCATGTGTCCACTGTGTGGTCAATGACCCCACATTTCAGGCAAGCTGACTCACAGTTTTCTTGGTTGTGGCCTGCTTTGAGGCAGTTTTTACATTTCACTCTAGGACAGTCCGCCCCAAGGTGAGTGAAAGCACCACATCTAAAACATTGTTTTTTTACACCAGGGTAATCTATCATTACTCTGGCGGATCCAATAATAATGAAGTTGGGAACGGGCGTTTTCATCTCGAGGGAGATGTGGACTTCACCCGACTTCCATTTGGGGTTTTCTGCGTCATTTAGGACTTCCACCTTGTGTATAACGCCCCATTTCCCGAATATTTCGTGGATGATCTTTACATCCGTTTCAATATATTCTAAAGGGAATCTGGGAATTCTAAGTAGTTTGGTAATGCTCCCTACCAAAAATGGAACTATTGTTTTTCCATTACACTCGAATCCTGCAAGTAGTTTGTCTCTTGTTTGCTCACTCCTTACTACTACTTGGAAGCGGCCACCACCAAAGGGAGTAAACCCAAAAATCTGCTCAGCGCCGACGCTTTCGATGAGGGCTTTGGCCAAACATCGAGGTCGTAGATCAGCTTCCACTTCAATTCCAAGGGTCCGCGTACGCGGCAAAGCCATGCTGGTGAGGCGGGGGGGTTAGCTATTCCCACCATTGGGGTTTATTCTGTATCTGCTGCTGTAGTTTATTATCAAGTGCCTCTATGAGACGCTTTGCCGATAATAACTGAGCTAACATATACTATACTACAAATTGCGCTTAGCTAAACAATTTGCTAATCACTTATGGGAAAAGTTCACAAAAATGAACTACACACTTGATCTAAGCCAAAAGTTTCAGAAAATTTGAGATGAGACATATATTCTTTCTTTTAATGTCTAAAAAATGACTTTCTCTCCCAGACTTTGGTGCCCGTACTCTTGCTGCATTAATTTCCTTTTCATCAATTTCATTCAGTAAAAAAATAGGTGTATTTGTTTATTCTAAGTTTATTCTAAATCAAAACCTGCATTTTTCTTGTTAAATAAGTATTAATATTTATTACTATTTTAAAATATTCGAAATTTTATATATAAACTCTTTTAATACTTTCACATTTGACCAAATAGACTTACATAAGCTATATCAGACTTTTATTAAAATATATCATATCACACCACATTCATAATAACTGTTAATTGGTAAACTGCATAATGTGATAGATGAAGCAAGTATACTCACATTCCCCGTTATCTGTAGCAGAAAATCTATGGATGGGGGTAATATAGGCTATAAGCTCTGATCTTGGAAGGAGGGTATATATATATATATATATATATATATATATATATATATATATATATATATATATATATATATATATATATATATATATATATATATATATATTATTATTATTATTATTTTATTTTTTTTGTCATATATGATATTTATTTGATGTTATTCTTGTTTTTGATGTTGATTTGATGTTGATATTTATATGATGTTATATATGATTGTTATATAAAAAAAACTGTTATCATCGTTACTATTTAAATCTCATTATATGTAGCACAAAGTGCTGAACCTTGTAAAATAATATACTGAATAGATGATCATTATACATATGTAAATGTTTGAAAGAACAATAAAAAAAAAAAAAAAGGGCGCTGTGTAGGCATACGAACGGTTGCATGGTCGTATCGCTCATCCCGTTTTTATAGTTTTAATGTGGTTCTAACTCCTGTTTTTAATTTAAAAGTGCCATAAAGAAACTCTACTTGTCACGCTGAAGACAGTGACATATAATTCATCTAAATCGGCCAAGTGGAATCCAAAATCTGAGTGTGCTAAAAAAAATTGAAGCGTACACCGCGGTTGCTAACGAGTACAGAACAAAGGACGTCGCAATCTTTGCAGCTGTCCAGAGGAAGAAAGAAGAGTCATGAAGTGCAACAAGTGTCAGAAGGAATTGCCCTCCGACTGATGTTACATAACCTGCAGGAAATGCCATAGGAATCTTCACTTTGCATGTTCCGGACTTTCTGAAACAACCTGGCAACGCAAATCCAATGCCAAACGAGAAGAATGGAAGTGCCTAAACTGTAGAGAGAACAAAGAAACGCCACCACCCACGACGCAACTGATTACGCCGGAGGCAGAATCGGACGATGAACTGAACAGACAACAAAACACCGGTGAGTCTTATAATTTGAGTTCCGTTAATTTATTACTAGAAAAAGGTTTAGAAAATATAAAAGCCTGCTTGGTAGATCTTGTCCAAGAACTATTTGATAAACAGAATAAAGAAATAACAAAAAAAAATTAGCGAATATGAAGAGTTTGTTAAATTTAATAATTCAAAAGTCGAAGAAGTCTTACAAACGGTAAAAGACATTAAAACCAGCATTAACGCATTAACTAGCGGCAGCACAAATTGATAAAAGACACTCGGAACCCCATCAAGAATTTAATTCCATGAAACAACAATACGAAGTTTTAAACCAACAACAACATAAAGAAGACCTTGTCATAAACGGTCTTCCAGAAACCGAATCAACAGAAAATCTCAGAGACGTAGTTCTAAAGTTAGGCCATGCAATTGACATCCCCTTACAGCATAATGATATTCAGACCATAAATCGGTTTCCCAGGAAGAACAGAAAACAAGGTTCGCCACGACCGGCACCAGTCATAGTTCGTCTGACAAGCAAGGCTACAAGAGACAATCTCATAAAAGCCAGCAGACTGAAAAAACCAGTTATCAAGGATTTAAATGCATCGCAAGACAATACGCCAATCTTTCTATCTGAATATTTAACACCTTTCAGTCAGAATCTTTTGTACCAAGCAAGAAAGGAAAAAACAGAAAAAAAAGTATCAATTTTTATGGATCAAAGACGGCAAAATATTCTTGAGAAAGTCACAGACTTCAAAGTCTATACAAATAAAAAGCTCGGAAGATATAGACAGGTTGCCAGAGTGAAACAAAAGACTCTAACTTAGTTCAATAAGAAGATCTCAACACAACAAAAATGAATGTGAACCATCAGATAGATGTAATTACACCAGAATACATCAGTAATTGTACTTTCGAATCTCTTGATGCATGGAAACAAAACACAGTACAAGCGAGAGGTCTCACAATCTTGCACATTAACATCAGAAGCATCCGAAAACATTGGTTATTATTACAGGCTTATCTGAGGAATTACACTAATATTATTGATATATTGATTCTTACAGAAGTATCCATAACTAATGACGAAGCGACTGCTTTCCAAATTCCAGGCTTCCAACAACATAGATCATGCCGCCAAACAAGAAGAGGGGGGTGGAATACTAATATTTATGAAACAAAAATTAATAGCAAAAGAAATGGCCTATCAGTTTGAGCATGCTGAAATCCTCTGCCTCGAAATCATTAATACCACGAATACACAGCATCCCATAATACTAAATGCTATTTACAGGTCACCAAACCTAAACATGATAAAATTCTTACACGAACTCAATTGCTGGCTTTCAAGCCAAGAAATATGCTCAACCGAACACCTAATGATAATTGGCGACATAAATATAAATATTGCAAATGAAAACCAGAACAACACTGTACAATACCTAGACACACTATCCATGTACAATCTAATACCAACAATAACATCATGTACTAGAGAAGAAATATTCGGAAATATTATCACTGCCTCCTGTCTAGACCATATAAACGCCCGAGCATCACCAAATAGTTACACTGCATCAGTCATAAAGTGCACAGTAGCAGACCATTACTTCACCGCTCTAAACCTGCACATCAAGACAATACCCATGCAATGTCCCACAGAAGAAAAACGACAGAAAACAATAACAGACGAAGAAATAGTCAACCAGGAAATAAGAAAAACAGACTGGGAACACCTGTCATCAGATTCAGCAGATATCTTATACAACAACATTAAACTCACACTGGAGGAAATATATAGGAAAGCTACAAAGAAAGTCCGAATTCGATCAAAAACAACACAAAATCCTTGGATAACACAAAACTTAATCCTAGAAATACACAGAAAGGACGCTTTATGGAAAGAATTAAAGCGATATCCAAATAACACAACTTTAAAAACTGAATATAAGATAACAAGGAATCGCCTTACAACACAAATCAGAAATGCAAAAATAAGCTACTACAGAGACAAACTAACCTCCGCACAAAACAACATGAAACAAACCTGTCATCTGATTAATGAGATGCTAGATTCTGTTCCCAACACCACTGCCTCCCAAACCATAAAACACAGCTTCATGAAAGACGCAAAACCTATCCAATAACCAGCAAATGACTTTAACCAATACTTTGCAGACTCCATCCAAGAACTTCACAGAAATATTCCCCCAATCACAAAACGAGACCCTCCACTTGGACCGCGATCAAAACAGACATTATGGTTCCCAACCATAAAAGAAGCAGAACTTCTCTCAGCAATACATCAAATCAAACCAAACAAAGGTCCAGGAATAGATGGTATCAGACCTAAAGATATAAAGCAACATGCAACTAGTTTAAGTCCTATCCTACTAAAACTAATAAATAAAATATTTAAAACAGGACAGATACCAAGTATGCTAAAGACCTCCATAATTACACCCATATACAAACAAGGAAAAAGAAATTTAATCAGCAATTACAGACCCATAGCAACATTACGAATTATCAATCAAATTATGGAGCGGATTATACTGAAGAAACTCACAGCATACACTGAGATCTTTAATATTATCCCCAAAACACAATATGGTTTTCAGAAAAATAAGGGAACAACATCTCTCTTGGTAGAATTTACAGACGTAATTAATACCGCCTTAGACAAAAACAAAATAGCCATGGTAGTCTTTATAGATCTAACCAAAGCATTCGATACACTCACACATCAAACCTTGTTAGAAAAGCTGAGGTATGTTCGAATAGACGGGCCTCTTCACATGTGGTTTACAAACTACCTCCAAAATAGAAAGCATATCACACGTATCAGATCAAACCGAAGCAGAGAGCTACCAGTAACCTGTGGGGTGCCACAGGGAGCTGTACTCTCCCCAACTGTATTCAACATTTACACGCACCATATTAATCAGTTACCACTCAAAGGCAAGATATTCCAATACGCAAACGATACAGCAATAATATCCATTCATAATAACGCAAGCATAGCCCAAACAAATATGCAACATGACAGAAATCTGATCATAGACTGGCTCACGAAAAACTCCATACACCTAAACTCAGAAAAGACAAAATTAATGATATTCATAAATCCACTGACTCGACCAGTTGATAACAAATATATAACCATCCAACATCCACGTTCCAACACAAAAAACACACAGAACAGCAAAACCACTACAATCACTCAGGTTTACCTCGATGCAGATTTGAACTGGAATAGCCATATAAAACATCTACACAACAAACTCCGAACAATAAGTGGCAAACTCTACAGATTAAAAGACATAGTTCCCATATAGCCTAAAAACACTAATATACATATGCCAAAATATACTAAGATACGCTATAACAACGTATGCTTTCTGTGCACCCTACAAATTAAATAGATTAATGTCGCTACTGTACAAAATTACAAAACTGATCTTTTGGGAACAAAGAGAAAATTATGACCTTATAAACATTGTAATGGCAGAACACAAAATACTGACAGCAAAACATCTATGTCACTATGCAGCCTTGCTAAAACAATATTTCGATGCCAACTACAGGACAGTTAGAAATACATACTGTATAACAAGACCTCAGACTACTAATTATATCACATATAAATACAATAATCACTACGGAAAAGCTATGCGAAACTTAACTTCTACATCCCAGACATGATGAACAAATTACCTTTTGAATACAGAAACCTTACAAACTACAATAGCCTGAAAAGAGCTCTAAGGACATACTACGAACAAGAAACACGCACCCAAAATACCATACAAACTTAATGAAACACAATATATTCGCTCAGGCTTCCAGTTCAGCGACGCATCAGTACATTCCAATTTATTCTGTGTGTGTGTGGGGGGGGGGGGGGCGTGTGTGCGTGCGTACGTGCGAGTGAGTGCGCTCGCGCGAATTTCTCAATCATAGATTCCGTAGCATCCTAACACAGCAAAAAAAAAAAAAATACATAATAACCAACTGGTGTTATCTTCAGATAAGCTTACATTTAAGCTTCGAGGATGAAAGAAAAAAAAATTAGTTCTCATCCAAGATATGTCATATGTAACCAAATGCATGTAATGTACGTATCACAAGAAAACCAATGTATGTATTATATGTAAACCAATGTATGTAATGTAAACAAATGTAAGTAATGTATCATATGTAAAAACAAATGAATGTAATGTATATAATAATTGTAACAAATGTATGCAATGTAAAAAAAAACATTTTAAAAGTAAATCATGAGTTTACACCGTATGTTTGTGAAAAAATGACACGTAATATTCAGATTGCATATGTGTAAATACTGTTGTATAATCACACCTTTTCAAACTTGAAAAAAAAAATAGTAAACCACAACATGTAATATTATACAACTTATGTAACTCTGAACAATATAATTGTAAATTATTATTATGATTGTTATATAAAAAAAACTGTTATCATCATTACTATTTAAATCTCATTATACGTAGCACAAAGTGCTGAACCTTGTAAAATAATATACTGAATAATGATCATTGTACATATGTAAATGTTTGAAAGAACAATAAAAAATTATTATTATTATTATTATTATTATTTCAAAAGACTAATCTATATAACGGAACACTGGACTCCATACTTCAAAAATCTTCTATACCAAGCAAGGAAGACAAAAACAGAGAAAAACTACACGTTCCTGTGTACAAAGAATTCCCAGATATTTATGAGAAAGAATGAAAACACTTGAGTATACATAATTACAAGTGAATCCGACTTACATAGCCTAACATATAAAACACTAACTCTTTACATCCTTAAGAATAAGGCTAGAAATCACTTAAAAACTATGTAATGGAGATTTCAAACATCGGCGTACATATCCAGTCAGACAACAATAAACTTCAAGGTCTTTGAAGAAATGGTCAGACAACATTTCCACCAACACCAACTTCACAATCATACACACAAACATAAGAGGTATAAAAAATACTGCCTTTCATTGATAACACAGCTCAATTATACCATGATAAACATAGATGCGCTAATACTGACCGTAGTTGCAATAAACGACACAGAAATTTACGCATACAACATAAATAATTATCAAACCTACAACTTATGTAGACCAAACATAAGAGGAGGTGGAATTGTGGCATTTATCAAAGAAAAATACAATGTGACAGAAAAACAAACGCATTTCGAACATGCGGAAACACTAATTTTGGAACTCATAAATAGACACAATAGTATCAAATACACAATAAACACAATATACAGACCCCCAGATAATAATCCACTCAGTTTTCTTCACGAGTTAGAAACATGGCTAAGCGGAATCGAACCGCGTACAACACACAGGCTCATCCTAATAGGAGACAACATAAATACACTTTACCACGCTTCTTCAACCACTAACACATATCATCAGTAATTAACGTCAAAATTTCCGATCACTACTTTGTCTCAACTTCGTTTTATTACGCTTTCAACCCCCCCCTCCCATCACCACAAAAGTCGACAAAACTCGATCATACTAAAGAGCATTGTCGATAACCAAGTAAAAAATACAGACTTGAATTCCCTACTTAAAATAAACGATCCTGTAACATTATACGAGAATTTTCAACTAAAGTGCACAGAAATATCTAAAAAAGCAACAAAACCTACACAAACGAGGCGACAAACAGACAACAATCCATGGATAAATGACGACATACTAAATACTATTACTGAAAAAGAAAATCTATGGAAAAAACTTAAAAAGTCACCCAGTAACACACATTTACAAACCTTATACAAAAACACAAGAAATAAACTAAGGCAAAAAGAAGCTACTACTTCCAAATATTTATGGAATATAACGACAACATTAAGCAAACATGGGCTACACTCAACGAATTAGTAACCCGAAAAAAGAAAACTTCAGCACAAGATTTTATTGCAAAAAGCTTCGGTCAGGACACAAACCAAGAGGAACTAGCAAACTCATTCAACCATGCTTTCACAAACAACATCACACAACTCAAAAAAGACAAACTACCAACGATCAACAAAAAACTACCAACAAACACAAAGTCAACAACAAACAATGTATTTTCCACCCATAACAAAAAAGGAACTGAAAGAAGCACTCCTAAAACTAAAACCAAAGACCACTCCAGGGATAGACAAAATAACACTCACAGACCTTATAACACACTTTGAACAAATAAATCCAATACTTTTGACACTCGTGAACATAATATTCGACACAGGCATTATTCCACAACAACTAAAAACTGCAGTAATTACACCAATATACAAACACTGCAAAAGAAACGATATTCAGAACTACAGACTAAGTCATCTCAAAGATTCTAGAAAAAATAACACACACCAGACTACAGAACTATTTACAGAAGTACATCATCTCACAAAACCAATACGGCTTTCAGAAAACAAAAAGCACCATTACTTTATTAGACGACATCGCTGACACAATAAACAAAGCTCTCGACAAAAACAAATACGCCGTCCTTATACTGCTGGACCTAACCAAAGCATTTGACACACTTGAACATGACATACTACTCACCAAACTATACTCAATAGGTATAAGAGGAACACTGCATACATGGTTCAAGAACTACCTCTCAAACAGAACACAAGTAACAAAAATAAGTACATGTCACAGTCGGAGTATACAAGTAAAACACGGTGTACCTCAAGGTGCCATATTATCACCCACTCTCTTCAACATATACATTAACGATGTTCATAACATACCTATAAGAAGTCAAATATTTCAATAGGCAGATGACACTGCACTACTAGCAATCCACACAGACATTAACACAGCTCTCTGCAAAGCACAACAATACCTAAACAAAATCACAACATACTTCCACCAAAACGCAATTCTAATCAACGGCACCAAAACACAGATGTTGATAATACACAACCCAAGAATCATACGCCCCGTATCACTATCGATACATTGTTACACATACCGCTGCATTAACAACAAAAATACCTACCAATGTTCCGAAATCAAACCTGTACCACACGCAAAATACCTCGGTCTCTATATAGATCCCCACGTTAAATGGACAAAACATATAGAATACCTACACACCAAACTCCGGATCATCGCAGCAAAACTCTTCCAAGTTAAAGACATTATTCCACCCAACATAAAAAAAAACCTCCTATATCACGGTATCTGCGAATCCCTACTCAGATACGGAATAACTGTCTATACAAATACATCAAACAGCCACCTAACAAAATTAGAAATATTACACAGGAAAATCGTGTCAACGGTGATCTGGACACCTTACACGCAACAACCAATATCCGACAAGCACATGGCGATACACAGAATTCTGAGCATTAAAATCCTGAAACACTACATGACATTAACAAGGAATTACTTCAATGTCATCTATCGAAACAACAGAGACAAGTATCGTATAACACGACCTACAACAACTCTCTACATCCCCACACCCTTCAACAACTCATACGGTTCATTTGTGAGATTACATCAGATATCCACGCAACTCAACAACCTACCAAGAAAGTTAAAACACGTGGATAACTACAGAACATTAAAAAACGAACTCTGGAAAATATACCAACAAAGTTAAGAAACCATTAACACTAATATATATACACATTATTATTATTATTATTATTATTATTATTATTATTATTATTATTATTATTATTATGGGGAAATTACGGAACTTTGAAAGGCGTTTTCACATTCACTTTGTGATTTAGTTGGTAGTCTATAAGAACCTGTTATAACACAAGTGAAATAGTGGTTTGTGAGGATGATACTAATATCTGATATGATAACTAACTGCCTACTTACGAAATTAAACCAGCTAGAACAAACCGTTTTATAGAAAGAAAAGTTTCTAACCACTTTTCAACAAATACACCTTTACAATGTAGACCAGTCTCAAAGCGAATCGTTACTTTAAAATATGATAAAAGTATACTTGTGGAGGACTATTTCGTCACGTCAGTCATTACTAAACAGTTGCATCACTTTGATCTATAAGATGATCGGGTTAAATTAAAGAGATTTTAACAGCCAATCAATAATAAACGCAGAAAAAGGAAACAGCAACTATGATAATCATCATCACCTACCCGAAGAATCTCAACACAAGTCTTGTGCACATCTTTAAGTAGCACGTAAGCACATAAGGATCATCCATTGAAGGATAATACTGTTATTTATATAAAAATCTGTCACAATATCGAGTTGTATAGTGCTATTAATTTATTAATTTGACTTATACTCTCACCTATTTTTTAAGTTTTTTTTTTAGGGTTTGAATGCTGCAATCTATTCATCATTATTATCGAAAAGGTTTTTCACGACACTTTACAGTTTATACGCTATTTGGCATTGTGACGTAATGAATTATCTTTCCAGAAGGATAATGCATTATGTCACAAATCCAGACCTTTCAAGTATTGTGTTGGTACAGTGGCTGGAATTACGGCAGAAGCGAGTAAAGCTATGAGGGGAGTGCTTTATGTCAGTTAATTAATTGTGTGTGTTCTCAGGCTGCTTTGTCTGTTTTGAGGGATGAAATATTCGTGTTTTCCGGTATAATCTTTAGGGAATAGTTTCAGGAGTATGAATAAGAGTGTCTTTACTGGCCTTCCCGTGTACTGGATCTCAACCCAAGTAAGTATTAGTTGGATGAGGTGGAATAAACTTGGTAGATAGTTGGAATGGAATATCCAATTTTACGAAGAAAGATATCTTACGTTTTGAAGTGGTTAACTTGATTGTAGACAAGCAGTTAACTGATAATCGATGTGGAAGCACCCTCACAACGGAAATTTCCAGACAACCGGACTGCCCTGTTTGACAAATAGTATGGAAAGTGTCATTGCAAAGGATGCACACGGATAGAGGTGCGTACTTGACTCGAATGGAGAATAAGAACCTTTGATACATCAAGTTGGTATTCACATAACAGAACATCCATGGTACAAGAAGCCATCCTTGGATACTAACGATTTCTCATTAGATGTTGCTATTATTTTCAATAGGATTTATTTTACTTCATCTTAAATCCTTTCTGTTACTGCGTTGTCTTTGGAAACGAAGCTAATCCTTTCGGAACTGACATTGAAGATCAAGTGACTCGATCGGGTGGATGGAGTGCTTCATATCAACGTACGAAAAGGTCAGCTGAGTTACTTTATTCCCCTGGCGATGGAACACTAGTTTTTCCTCATCATATTTCCACTTGCATGGCGCGTGAGATAGTATTTCCAACAATTAAACCTCGAGATAGCTCCCAGATTAGAACACTTTAATTGAGATAACTCTGAATTATTATTAAACTTCGTGCAACGCTCCAAATCGTTTTGTATGTCCA